>NW_028255633.1:0-30496 GCF_964263255.1 Lissotriton vulgaris
TTAATTAAATACCATTTGGAGGCATTTAATGTTCGAGCAAAAACGGCTGATTTTCGACAAAAGAGATAACACCCCCCCATTACGTCATGCTTCAGAAATGTGGAAAATGGTCCGTTTTCAAATGTTTTATTTTTGAACGTCAGTTCACATTTGTAGGTGGATCATCAGTGTTAGAGCTAAAATTAGCATGTTTAAAGTGATTTTCATGCTTCCAGGGGCCCAAAACACAAGATTTATGGAATGGTTAAAAGTGCATGAAAATGGCCAATTTACTCACTCTGAGTTCTCAAAAAGGGTTTCTTCACCCCGGGAAGTTAATTAAATACCATTTGGAGGCATTTAATGTTCGAGCAAAAACGGCTGATTTTCGACAAAAGAGATAACACCCCTCCATTACGTCATGCTTCAGAAATGTGGAAAATGGTCCGTTTTCAAATGTTTTATTTTTGAACGTCAGTTCACATTTGTAGGTGGATCATCAGTGTTAGAGCTAAAATTAGCATGTTTAAAGTGATTTTCATGCTTCCAGGGGCCCAAAACACAAGATTTATGGAATGGTTAAAAGTGCATGAAAATGGCCAATTTACTCACTCTGAGTTCTCAAAAAGGGTTTCTTCACCCCGGGAAGTTAATTAAATACCATTTGGAGGCATTTAATGTTCGAGCAAAAACGGCTGACTTTCGACAAAAGAGATAACACCCCCCCATTACGTCATGCTTCAGAAATGTGGAAAATGGTCCGTTTTCAAATGTTTTATTTTTGAACGTCAGTTCACATTTGTAGGTGGATCATCAGTGTTAGAGCTAAAATTAGCATGTTTAAAGTGATTTTCATGCTTCCAGGGGCTCGGGAAGTTAATTAAATACCATTTGGAGGCATTTAATGTTCGAGCAAAAACGGCTGATTTTCGACAAAAGAGATAACACCCCCCCATTACGTCATGCTTCAGAAATGTGGAAAATGGTCCGTTTTCAAATGTTTTATTTTTGAACGTCAGTTCACATTTGTAGGTGGATCATCAGTGTTAGAGCTAAAATTAGCATGTTTAAAGTGATTTTCATGCTTCCAGGGGCTCGGGAAGTTAATTAAATACCATTTGGAGGCATTTAATGTTCGAGCAAAAACGGCTGATTTTCGACAAAAGAGATAACACCCCCCCATTACGTCATGCTTCAGAAATGTGGAAAATGGTCCGTTTTCAAATGTTTTATTTTTGAACGTCAGTTCACATTTGTAGGTGGATCATCAGTGTTAGAGCTAAAATTAGCATGTTTAAAGTGATTTTCATGCTTCCAGGGGCCCAAAACACAAGATTTATGGAATGGTTAAAAGTGCATGAAAATGGCCAATTTACTCACTCTGAGTTCTCAAAAAGGGTTTCTTCACCCCGGGAAGTTAATTAAATACCATTTGGAGGCATTTAATGTTCGAGCAAAAACGGCTGATTTTCGACAAAAGAGATAACACCCCCCATTACGTCATGCTTCAGAAATGTGGAAAATGGTCCGTTTTCAAATGTTTTATTTTTGAACGTCAGTTCACATTTGTAGGTGGATCATCAGTGTTAGAGCTAAAATTAGCATGTTTAAAGTGATTTTCATGCTTCCAGGGGCTCGGGAAGTTAATTAAATACCATTTGGAGGCATTTAATGTTCGAGCAAAAACGGCTGATTTTCGACAAAAGAGATAACACCCCCCATTACGTCATGCTTCAGAAATGTGGAAAATGGTCCGTTTTCAAATGTTTTATTTTTGAACGTCAGTTCACATTTGTAGGTGGATCATCAGTGTTAGAGCTAAAATTAGCATGTTTAAAGTGATTTTCATGCTTCCAGGGGCCCAAAACACAAGATTTATGGAATGGTTAAAAGTGCATGAAAATGGCCAATTTACTCACTCTGAGTTCTCAAAAAGGGTTTCTTCACCCCGGGAAGTTAATTAAATACCATTTGGAGGCATTTAATGTTCGAGCAAAAACGGCTGATTTTCGACAAAAGAGATAACACCCCCCCATTACGTCATGCTTCAGAAATGTGGAAAATGGTCCGTTTTCAAATGTTTTATTTTTGAACGTCAGTTCACATTTGTAGGTGGATCATCAGTGTTAGAGCTAAAATTAGCATGTTTAAAGTGATTTTCATGCTTCCAGGGGCCCAAAACACAAGATTTATGGAATGGTTAAAAGTGCATGAAAATGGCCAATTTACTCACTCTGAGTTCTCAAAAAGGGTTTCTTCACCCCGGGAAGTTAATTAAATACCATTTGGAGGCATTTAATGTTCGAGCAAAAACGGCTGATTTTCGACAAAAGAGATAACACCCCCCATTACGTCATGCTTCAGAAATGTGGAAAATGGTCCGTTTTCAAATGTTTTATTTTTTGAACGTCAGTTCACATTTGTAGGTGGATCATCAGTGTTAGAGCTAAAATTAGCATGTTTAAAGTGATTTTCATGCTTCCAGGGGCTCGGGAAGTTAATTAAATACCATTTGGAGGCATTTAATGTTCGAGCAAAAACGGCTGATTTTCGACAAAAGAGATAGCACCCCCCATTACGTCATGCTTCAGAAATGTGGAAAATGGTCCGTTTTCAAATGTTTTATTTTTGAACGTCAGTTCACATTTGTAGGTGGATCATCAGTGTTAGAGCTAAAATTAGCATGTTTAAAGTGATTTTCATGCTTCCAGGGGCCCAAAACACAAGATTTATGGAATGGTTAAAAGTGCATGAAAATGGCCAATTTACTCACTCTGAGTTCTCAAAAAGGGTTTCTTCACCCCGGGAAGTTAATTAAATACCATTTGGAGGCATTTAATGTTCGAGCAAAAACGGCTGATTTTCGACAAAAGAGATAACACCCCCCCATTACGTCATGCTTCAGAAATGTGGAAAATGGTCCGTTTTCAAATGTTTTATTTTTGAACGTCAGTTCACATTTGTAGGTGGATCATCAGTGTTAGAGCTAAAATTAGCATGTTTAAAGTGATTTTCATGCTTCCAGGGGCCCAAAACACAAGATTTATGGAATGGTTAAAAGTGCATGAAAATGGCCAATTTACTACTCTGAGTTCTCAAAAAGGGTTTCTTCACCCCGGGGAAGTTAATTAAATACCATTTGGAGGCATTTAATGTTCGAGCAAAAACGGCTGATTTTCGACAAAAGAGATAACACCCCCCCATTACGTCATGCTTCAGAAATGTGGAAAATGGTCCGTTTTCAAATGTTTTATTTTTGAACGTCAGTTCACATTTGTAGGTGGATCATCAGTGTTAGAGCTAAAATTAGCATGTTTAAAGTGATTTTCATGCTTCCAGGGGCCCAAAACACAAGATTTATGGAATGGTTAAAAGTGCATGAAAATGGCCAATTTACTCACTCTGAGTTCTCAAAAAGGGTTTCTTCACCCCGGGAAGTTAATTAAATACCATTTGGAGGCATTTAATGTTCGAGCAAAAACGGCTGATTTTCGACAAAAGAGATAACACCCCCCCATTACGTCATGCTTCAGAAATGTGGAAAATGGTCCGTTTTCAAATGTTTTATTTTTGAACGTCAGTTCACATTTGTACGTGGATCATCAGTGTTAGAGCTAAAATTAGCATGTTTAAAGTGATTTTCATGCTTCCAGGGGCCCAAAACACAAGATTTATGGAATGGTTAAAAGTGCATGAAAATGGCCAATTTACTCACTCTGAGTTCTCAAAAAGGGTTTCTTCACCCCGGGAAGTTAATTAAATACCATTTGGAGGCATTTAATGTTCGAGCAAAAACGGCTGATTTTCGACAAAAGAGATAACACCCCCCCATTACGTCATGCTTCAGAAATGTGGAAAATGGTCCGTTTTCAAATGTTTTATTTTTGAACGTCAGTTCACATTTGTAGGTGGATCATCAGTGTTAGAGCTAAAATTAGCATGTTTAAAGTGATTTTCATGCTTCCAGGGGCCCAAAACACAAGATTTATGGAATGGTGAAAAGTGCATGAAAATGGCCAATTTACTCACTCTGAGTTCTCAAAAAGGGTTTCTTCACCCCGGGAAGTTAATTAAATACCATTTGGAGGCATTTAATGTTCGAGCAAAAACGGCTGATTTTCGACAAAAGAGATAACACCCCCCCATTACGTCATGCTTCAGAAATGTGGAAAATGGTCCGTTTTCAAATGTTTTATTTTTGAACGTCAGTTCACATTTGTACGTGGATCATCAGTGTTAGAGCTAAAATTAGCATGTTTAAAGTGATTTTCATGCTTCCAGGGGCCCAAAACACAAGATTTATGGAATGGTTAAAAGTGCATGAAAATGGCCAATTTACTCACTCTGAGTTCTCAAAAAGGGTTTCTTCACCCCGGGAAGTTAATTAAATACCATTTGGAGGCATTTAATGTTCGAGCAAAAACGGCTGATTTTCGACAAAAGAGATAACACCCCCCCATTATGTCATGCTTCAGAAATGTGGAAAATGGTCCGTTTTCAAATGTTTTATTTTTGAACGTCAGTTCACATTTGTAGGTGGATCATCAGTGTTAGAGCTAAAATTAGCATGTTTAAAGTGATTTTCATGCTTCCAGGGGCTCGGGAAGTTAATTAAATACCATTTGGAGGCATTTAATGTTCGAGCAAAAACGGCTGATTTTCGACAAAAGAGATAACACCCCCCCATTACGTCATGCTTCAGAAATGTGGAAAATGGTCCGTTTTCAAATGTTTTATTTTTGAACGTCAGTTCACATTTGTAGGTGGATCATCAGTGTTAGAGCTAAAATTAGCATGTTTAAAGTGATTTTCATGCTTCCAGGGGCCCAAAACACAAGATTTATGGAATGGTTAAAAGTGCATGAAAATGGCCAATTTACTCACTCTGAGTTCTCAAAAAGGGTTTCTTCACCCCGGGAAGTTAATTAAATACCATTTGGAGGCATTTAATGTTCGAGCAAAAACGGCTGATTTTCAACAAAAGAGATAACACCCCCCATTACGTCATGCTTCAGAAATGTGGAAAATGGTCCGTTTTCAAATGTTTTATTTTTGAACGTCAGTTCACATTTGTAGGTGGATCATCAGTGTTAGAGCTAAAATTAGCATGTTTAAAGTGATTTTCATGCTTCCAGGGGCTCGGGAAGTTAATTAAATACCATTTGGAGGCATTTAATGTTCGAGCAAAAACGGCTGATTTTCGACAAAAGAGATAACACCCCCCCATTACGTCATGCTTCAGAAATGTGGAAAATGGTCCGTTTTCAAATGTTTTATTTTTGAACGTCAGTTCACATTTGTAGGTGGATCATCAGTGTTAGAGCTAAAATTAGCATGTTTAAAGTGATTTTCATGCTTCCAGGGGCCCAAAACACAAGATTTATGGAATGGTTAAAAGTGCATGAAAATGGCCAATTTACTCACTCTGAGTTCTCAAAAAGGGTTTCTTCACCCCGGGAAGTTAATTAAATACCATTTGGAGGCATTTAATGTTCGAGCAAAAACGGCTGATTTTCGACAAAAGAGATAACACCCCCCCATTACGTCATGCTTCAGAAATGTGGAAAATGGTCCGTTTTCAAATGTTTTATTTTTGAACGTCAGTTCACATTTGTAGGTGGATCATCAGTGTTAGAGCTAAATTTAGCATGTTTAAAGTGATTTTCATGCTTCCAGGGGCCCAAAACACAAGATTTATGGAATGGTTAAAAGTGCATGAAAATGGCCAATTTACTCACTCTGAGTTCTCAAAAAGGGTTTCTTCACCCCGGGAAGTTAATTAAATACCATTTAGAGGCATTTAATGTTCGAGCAAAAACGGCTGATTTTCGACAAAAGAGATAACACCCCCCCATTACGTCATGCTTCAGAAATGTGGAAAATGGTCCGTTTTCAAATGTTTTATTTTTGAACGTCAGTTCACATTTGTAGGTGGATCATCAGTGTTAGAGCTAAAATTAGCATGTTTAAAGTGATTTTCATGCTTCCAGGGGCTCGGGAAGTTAATTAAATACCATTTGGAGGCATTTAATGTTCGAGCAAAAACGGCTGATTTTCGACAAAAGAGATAACACCCCCCCATTACGTCATGCTTCAGAAATGTGGAAAATGGTCCGTTTTCAAATGTTTTATTTTTGAACGTCAGTTCACATTTGTAGGTGGATCATCAGTGTTAGAGCTAAAATTAGCATGTTTAAAGTGATTTTCATGCTTCCAGGGGCTCGGGAAGTTAATTAAATACCATTTGGAGGCATTTAATGTTCGAGCAAAAACGGCTGATTTTCGACAAAAGAGATAACACCCCCCCATTACGTCATGCTTCAGAAATGTGGAAAATGGTCCGTTTTCAAATGTTTTATTTTTGAACGTCAGTTCACATTTGTAGGTGGATCATCAGTGTTAGAGCTAAAATTAGCATGTTTAAAGTGATTTTCATGCTTCCAGGGGCCCAAAACACAAGATTTATGGAATGGTTAAAAGTGCATGAAAATGGCCAATTTACTCACTCTGAGTTCTCAAAAAGGGTTTCTTCACCCCGGGAAGTTAATTAAATACCATTTGGAGGCATTTAATGTTCGAGCAAAAACGGCTGATTTTCGACAAAAGAGATAACACCCCCCCATTACGTCATGCTTCAGAAATGTGGAAAATGGTCCGTTTTCAAATGTTTTATTTTTGAACGTCAGTTCACATTTGTAGGTGGATCATCAGTGTTAGAGCTAAAATTAGCATGTTTAAAGTGATTTTCATGCTTCCAGGGGCCCAAAACACAAGATTTATGGAATGGTTAAAAGTGCATGAAAATGGCCAATTTACTCACTCTGAGTTCTCAAAAAGGGTTTCTTCACCCCGGGAAGTTAATTAAATACCATTTGGAGGCATTTAATGTTCGAGCAAAAACGGCTGATTTTCGACAAAAGAGATAACACCCCTCCATTACGTCATGCTTCAGAAATGTGGAAAATGGTCCGTTTTCAAATGTTTTATTTTTGAACGTCAGTTCACATTTGTAGGTGGATCATCAGTGTTAGAGCTAAAATTAGCATGTTTAAAGTGATTTTCATGCTTCCAGGGGCCCAAAACACAAGATTTATGGAATGGTTAAAAGTGCATGAAAATGGCCAATTTACTCACTCTGAGTTCTCAAAAAGGGTTTCTTCACCCCGGGAAGTTAATTAAATACCATTTGGAGGCATTTAATGTTCGAGCAAAAACGGCTGACTTTCGACAAAAGAGATAACACCCCCCCATTACGTCATGCTTCAGAAATGTGGAAAATGGTCCGTTTTCAAATGTTTTATTTTTGAACGTCAGTTCACATTTGTAGGTGGATCATCAGTGTTAGAGCTAAAATTAGCATGTTTAAAGTGATTTTCATGCTTCCAGGGGCTCGGGAAGTTAATTAAATACCATTTGGAGGCATTTAATGTTCGAGCAAAAACGGCTGATTTTCGACAAAAGAGATAACACCCCCCCATTACGTCATGCTTCAGAAATGTGGAAAATGGTCCGTTTTCAAATGTTTTATTTTTGAACGTCAGTTCACATTTGTAGGTGGATCATCAGTGTTAGAGCTAAAATTAGCATGTTTAAAGTGATTTTCATGCTTCCAGGGGCTCGGGAAGTTAATTAAATACCATTTGGAGGCATTTAATGTTCGAGCAAAAACGGCTGATTTTCGACAAAAGAGATAACACCCCCCCATTACGTCATGCTTCAGAAATGTGGAAAATGGTCCGTTTTCAAATGTTTTATTTTTGAACGTCAGTTCACATTTGTAGGTGGATCATCAGTGTTAGAGCTAAAATTAGCATGTTTAAAGTGATTTTCATGCTTCCAGGGGCCCAAAACACAAGATTTATGGAATGGTTAAAAGTGCATGAAAATGGCCAATTTACTCACTCTGAGTTCTCAAAAAGGGTTTCTTCACCCCGGGAAGTTAATTAAATACCATTTGGAGGCATTTAATGTTCGAGCAAAAACGGCTGATTTTCGACAAAAGAGATAACACCCCCCATTACGTCATGCTTCAGAAATGTGGAAAATGGTCCGTTTTCAAATGTTTTATTTTTGAACGTCAGTTCACATTTGTAGGTGGATCATCAGTGTTAGAGCTAAAATTAGCATGTTTAAAGTGATTTTCATGCTTCCAGGGGCTCGGGAAGTTAATTAAATACCATTTGGAGGCATTTAATGTTCGAGCAAAAACGGCTGATTTTCGACAAAAGAGATAACACCCCCCATTACGTCATGCTTCAGAAATGTGGAAAATGGTCCGTTTTCAAATGTTTTATTTTTGAACGTCAGTTCACATTTGTAGGTGGATCATCAGTGTTAGAGCTAAAATTAGCATGTTTAAAGTGATTTTCATGCTTCCAGGGGCCCAAAACACAAGATTTATGGAATGGTTAAAAGTGCATGAAAATGGCCAATTTACTCACTCTGAGTTCTCAAAAAGGGTTTCTTCACCCCGGGAAGTTAATTAAATACCATTTGGAGGCATTTAATGTTCGAGCAAAAACGGCTGATTTTCGACAAAAGAGATAACACCCCCCCATTACGTCATGCTTCAGAAATGTGGAAAATGGTCCGTTTTCAAATGTTTTATTTTTGAACGTCAGTTCACATTTGTAGGTGGATCATCAGTGTTAGAGCTAAAATTAGCATGTTTAAAGTGATTTTCATGCTTCCAGGGGCCCAAAACACAAGATTTATGGAATGGTTAAAAGTGCATGAAAATGGCCAATTTACTCACTCTGAGTTCTCAAAAAGGGTTTCTTCACCCCGGGAAGTTAATTAAATACCATTTGGAGGCATTTAATGTTCGAGCAAAAACGGCTGATTTTCGACAAAAGAGATAACACCCCCCATTACGTCATGCTTCAGAAATGTGGAAAATGGTCCGTTTTCAAATGTTTTATTTTTGAACGTCAGTTCACATTTGAAGGTGGATCATCAGTGTTAGAGCTAAAATTAGCATGTTTAAAGTGATTTTCATGCTTCCAGGGGCTCGGGAAGTTAATTAAATACCATTTGGAGGCATTTAATGTTCGAGCAAAAACGGCTGATTTTCGACAAAAGAGATAGCACCCCCCATTACGTCATGCTTCAGAAATGTGGAAAATGGTCCGTTTTCAAATGTTTTATTTTTGAACGTCAGTTCACATTTGTAGGTGGATCATCAGTGTTAGAGCTAAAATTAGCATGTTTAAAGTGATTTTCATGCTTCCAGGGGCCCAAAACACAAGATTTATGGAATGGTTAAAAGTGCATGAAAATGGCCAATTTACTCACTCTGAGTTCTCAAAAAGGGTTTCTTCACCCCGGGAAGTTAATTAAATACCATTTGGAGGCATTTAATGTTCGAGCAAAAACGGCTGATTTTCGACAAAAGAGATAACACCCCCCCATTACGTCATGCTTCAGAAATGTGGAAAATGGTCCGTTTTCAAATGTTTTATTTTTGAACGTCAGTTCACATTTGTAGGTGGATCATCAGTGTTAGAGCTAAAATTAGCATGTTTAAAGTGATTTTCATGCTTCCAGGGGCCCAAAACACAAGATTTATGGAATGGTTAAAAGTGCATGAAAATGGCCAATTTACTCACTCTGAGTTCTCAAAAAGGGTTTCTTCACCCCGGGAAGTTAATTAAATACCATTTGGAGGCATTTAATGTTCGAGCAAAAACGGCTGATTTTCGACAAAAGAGATAACACCCCCCCATTACGTCATGCTTCAGAAATGTGGAAAATGGTCCGTTTTCAAATGTTTTATTTTTGAACGTCAGTTCACATTTGTAGGTGGATCATCAGTGTTAGAGCTAAAATTAGCATGTTTAAAGTGATTTTCATGCTTCCAGGGGCCCAAAACACAAGATTTATGGAATGGTTAAAAGTGCATGAAAATGGCCAATTTACTCACTCTGAGTTCTCAAAAAGGGTTTCTTCACCCTGGGAAGTTAATTAAATACCATTTGGAGGCATTTAATGTTCGAGCAAAAACGGCTGATTTTCGACAAAAGAGATAACACCCCCCCATTACGTCATGCTTCAGAAATGTGGAAAATGGTCCGTTTTCAAATGTTTTATTTTTGAACGTCAGTTCACATTTGTACGTGGATCATCAGTGTTAGAGCTAAAATTAGCATGTTTAAAGTGATTTTCATGCTTCCAGGGGCCCAAAACACAAGATTTATGGAATGGTTAAAAGTGCATGAAAATGGCCAATTTACTCACTCTGAGTTCTCAAAAAGGGTTTCTTCACCCCGGGAAGTTAATTAAATACCATTTGGAGGCATTTAATGTTCGAGCAAAAACGGCTGATTTTCGACAAAAGAGATAACACCCCCCCATTACGTCATGCTTCAGAAATGTGGAAAATGGTCCGTTTTCAAATGTTTTATTTTTGAACGTCAGTTCACATTTGTAGGTGGATCATCAGTGTTAGAGCTAAAATTAGCATGTTTAAAGTGATTTTCATGCTTCCAGGGGCCCAAAACACAAGATTTATGGAATGGTGAAAAGTGCATGAAAATGGCCAATTTACTCACTCTGAGTTCTCAAAAAGGGTTTCTTCACCCCGGGAAGTTAATTAAATACCATTTGGAGGCATTTAATGTTCGAGCAAAAACGGCTGATTTTCGACAAAAGAGATAACACCCCCCCATTACGTCATGCTTCAGAAATGTGGAAAATGGTCCGTTTTCAAATGTTTTATTTTTGAACGTCAGTTCACATTTGTACGTGGATCATCAGTGTTAGAGCTAAAATTAGCATGTTTAAAGTGATTTTCATGCTTCCAGGGGCCCAAAACACAAGATTTATGGAATGGTTAAAAGTGCATCAAAATGGCCAATTTACTCACTCTGAGTTCTCAAAAAGGGTTTCTTCACCCCGGGAAGTTAATTAAATACCATTTGGAGGCATTTAATGTTCGAGCAAAAACGGCTGATTTTCGACAAAAGAGATAACACCCCCCCATTACGTCATGCTTCAGAAATGTGGAAAATGGTCCGTTTTCAAATGTTTTATTTTTGAACGTCAGTTCACATTTGTAGGTGGATCATCAGTGTTAGAGCTAAAATTAGCATGTTTAAAGTGATTTTCATGCTTCCAGGGGCTCGGGAAGTTAATTAAATACCATTTGGAGGCATTTAATGTTCGAGCAAAAACGGCTGATTTTCGACAAAAGAGATAACACCCCCCCATTACGTCATGCTTCAGAAATGTGGAAAATGGTCCGTTTTCAAATGTTTTATTTTTGAACGTCAGTTCACATTTGTAGGTGGATCATCAGTGTTAGAGCTAAAATTAGCATGTTTAAAGTGATTTTCATGCTTCCAGGGGCCCAAAACACAAGATTTATGGAATGGTTAAAAGTGCATGAAAATGGCCAATTTACTCACTCTGAGTTCTCAAAAAGGGTTTCTTCACCCCGGGAAGTTAATTAAATACCATTTGGAGGCATTTAATGTTAGAGCAAAAACGGCTGATTTTCGACAAAAGAGATAACACCCCCCCCATTACGTCATGCTTCAGAAATGTGGAAAATGGTCCGTTTTCAAATGTTTTATTTTTGAACGTCAGTTCACATTTGTAGGTGGATCATCAGTGTTAGAGCTAAAATTAGCATGTTTAAAGTGATTTTCATGCTTCCAGGGGCCCAAAACACAAGATTTATGGAATGGTTAAAAGTGCATGAAAATGGCCAATTTACTCACTCTGAGTTCTCAAAAAGGGTTTCTTCACCCCGGGAAGTTAATTAAATACCATTTGGAGGCATTTAATGTTAGAGCAAAAACGGCTGATTTTCGACAAAAGAGATAACACCCCCCCATTACGTCATGCTTCAGAAATGTGGAAAATGGTCCGTTTTCAAATGTTTTATTTTTGAACGTCAGTTCACATTTGTAGGTGGATCATCAGTGTTAGAGCTAAAATTAGCATGTTTAAAGTGATTTTCATGCTTCCAGGGGCTCGGGAAGTTAATTAAATACCATTTGGAGGCATTTAATGTTCGAGCAAAAACGGCTGATTTTCGACAAAAGAGATAACACCCCCCCATTACGTCATGCTTCAGAAATGTGGAAAATGGTCCGTTTTCAAATGTTTTATTTTTGAACGTCAGTTCACATTTGTAGGTGGATCATCAGTGTTAGAGCTAAAATTAGCATGTTTAAAGTGATTTTCATGCTTCTTGGGGCCCAAAACACAAGATTTATGGAATGGTTAAAAGTGCATGAAAATGGCCAATTTACTCACTCTGAGTTCTCAAAAAGGGTTTCTTCACCCCGGGAAGTTAATTAAATACCATTTGGAGGCATTTAATGTTCGAGCAAAAACGGCTGATTTTCGACAAAAGAGATAACACCCCCCCATTACGTCATGCTTCAGAAATGTGGAAAATGGTCCGTTTTCAAATGTTTTATTTTTGAACGTCAGTTCACATTTGTAGGTGGATCATCAGTGTTAGAGCTAAAATTAGCATGTTTAAAGTGATTTTCATGCTTCCAGGGGCTCGGGAAGTTAATTAAATACCATTTGGAGGCATTTAATGTTCGAGCAAAAACGGCTGATTTTCGACAAAAGAGATAACACCCCCCCATTACGTCATGCTTCAGAAATGTGGAAAATGGTCCGTTTTCAAATGTTTTATTTTTGAACGTTAGTTCACATTTGTAGGTGGATCATCAGTGTTAGAGCTAAAATTAGCATGTTTAAAGTGATTTTCATGCTTCCAGGGGCCCAAAACACAAGATTTATGGAATGGTTAAAAGTGCATGAAAATGGCCAATTTACTCACTCTGAGTTCTCAAAAAGGGTTTCTTCACCCCGGGAAGTTAATTAAATACCATTTGGAGGCATTTAATGTTAGAGCAAAAACGGCTGATTTTCGACAAAAGAGATAACACCCCCCCATTACGTCATGCTTCAGAAATGTGGAAAATGGTCCGTTTTCAAATGTTTTATTTTTGAACGTCAGTTCACATTTGTAGGTGGATCATCAGTGTTAGAGCTAAAATTAGCATGTTTAAAGTGATTTTCATGCTTCCAGGGGCTCGGGAAGTTAATTAAATACCATTTGGAGGCATTTAATGTTCGAGCAAAAACGGCTGATTTTCGACAAAAGAGATAACACCCCCCCATTACGTCATGCTTCAGAAATGTGGAAAATGGTCCGTTTTCAAATGTTTTATTTTTGAACGTCAGTTCACATTTGTAGGTGGATCATCAGTGTTAGAGCTAAAATTAGCATGTTTAAAGTGATTTTCATGCTTCTTGGGGCCCAAAACACAAGATTTATGGAATGGTTAAAAGTGCATGAAAATGGCCAATTTACTCACTCTGAGTTCTCAAAAAGGGTTTCTTCACCCCGGGAAGTTAATTAAATACCATTTGGAGGCATTTAATGTTAGAGCAAAAACGGCTGATTTTCGACAAAAGAGATAACACCCCCCCATTACGTCATGCTTCAGAAATGTGGAAAATGGTCCGTTTTCAAATGTTTTATTTTTGAACGTCAGTTCACATTTGTAGGTGGATCATCAGTGTTAGAGCTAAAATTAGCATGTTTAAAGTGATTTTCATGCTTCCAGGGGCCCAAAACACAAGATTTATGGAATGGTTAAAAGTGCATGAAAATGGCCAATTTACTCACTCTGAGTTCTCAAAAAGGGTTTCTTCACCCCGGGAAGTTAATTAAATACCATTTGGAGGCATTTAATGTTTGAGCAAAAACGGCTGTTTTTCGACAAAAGAGATAACACCCCCCCATTACGTCATGCTTCAGAAATGTGGAAAATGGTCCGTTTTCAAATGTTTTATTTTTGAACGTCAGTTCACATTTGTAGGTGGATCATCAGTGTTAGAGCTAAAATTAGCATGTTTAAAGTGATTTTCATGCTTCCAGGGGCTCGGGAAGTTAATTAAATACCATTTGGAGGCATTTAATGTTCGAGCAAAAACGGCTGATTTTCGACAAAAGAGATAACACCCCCCCATTACGTCATGCTTCAGAAATGTGGAAAATGGTCCGTTTTCAAATGTTTTATTTTTGAACATCAGTTCACATTTGTAGGTGGATCATCAGTGTTAGAGCTAAAATTAGCATGTTTAAAGTGATTTTCATGCTTCTTGGGGCCCAAAACACAAGATTTATGGAATGGTTAAAAGTGCATGAAAATGGCCAATTTACTCACTCTGAGTTCTCAAAAAGGGTTTCTTCACCCCGGGAAGTTAATTAAATACCATTTGGAGGCATTTAATGTTAGAGCAAAAACGGCTGATTTTCGACAAAAGAGATAACACCCCCCCATTACGTCATGCTTCAGAAATGTGGAAAATGGTCCGTTTTCAAATGTTTTATTTTTGAACGTCAGTTCACATTTGTAGGTGGATCATCAGTGTTAGAGCTAAAATTAGCATGTTTAAAGTGATTTTCATGCTTCCAGGGGCCCAAAACACAAGATTTATGGAATGGTTAAAAGTGCATGAAAATGGCCAATTTACTCACTCTGAGTTCTCAAAAAGGGTTTCTTCACCCCGGGAAGTTAATTAAATACCATTTGGAGGCATTTAATGTTCGAGCAAAAACGGCTGATTTTCGACAAAAGAGATAACACCCCCCCCATTACGTCATGCTTCAGAAATGTGGAAATGGTCCGTTTTCAAATGTTTTATTTTTGAACGTCAGTTCACATTTGTAGGTGGATCATCAGTGTTAGAGCTAAAATTAGCATGTTTAAAGTGATTTTCATGCTTCCAGGGGCCCAAAACACAAGATTTATGGAATGGTTAAAAGTGCATGAAAATGGCCAATTTACTCACTCTGAGTTCTCAAAAAGGGTTTCTTCACCCCGGGAAGTTAATTAAATACCATTTGGAGGCATTTAATGTTCGAGCAAAAACGGCTGATTTTCGACAAAAGAGATAACACCCCCCCATTACGTCATGCTTCAGAAATGTGGAAAATGGTCCGTTTTCAAATGTTTTATTTTTGAACGTCAGTTCACATTTGTAGGTGGATCATCAGTGTTAGAGCTAAAATTAGCATGTTTAAAGTGATTTTCATGCTTCCAGGGGCCCAAAACACAAGATTTATGGAATGGTTAAAAGTGCATGAAAATGGCCAATTTACTCACTCTGAGTTCTCAAAAAGGGTTTCTTCACCCCGGGAAGTTAATTAAATACCATTTGGAGGCATTTAATGTTCGAGCAAAAACGGCTGATTTTCGACAAAAGAGATAACACCCCCCCATTACGTCATGCTTCAGAAATGTGGAAAATGGTCCGTTTTCAAATGTTTTATTTTTGAACGTCAGTTCACATTTGTAGGTGGATCATCAGTGTTAGAGCTAAAATTAGCATGTTTAAAGTGATTTTCATGCTTCCAGGGGCCCAAAACACAAGATTTATGGAATGGTTAAAAGTGCATGAAAATGGCCAATTTACTCACTCTGAGTTCTCAAAAAGGGTTTCTTCACCCCGGGAAGTTAATTAAATACCATTTGGAGGCATTTAATGTTCGAGCAAAAACGGCTGATTTTCGACAAAAGAGATAACACCCCCCCATTACGTCATGCTTCAGAAATGTGGAAAATGGTCCGTTTTCAAATGTTTTATTTTTGAACGTCAGTTCACATTTGTACGTGGATCATCAGTGTTAGAGCTAAAATTAGCATGTTTAAAGTGATTTTCATGCTTCCAGGGGCCCAAAACACAAGATTTATGGAATGGTTAAAAGTGCATGAAAATGGCCAATTTACTCACTCTGAGTTCTCAAAAAGGGTTTCTTCACCCCGGGAAGTTAATTAAATACCATTTGGAGGCATTTAATGTTCGAGCAAAAACGGCTGATTTTCGACAAAAGAGATAACACCCCCCCATTACGTCATGCTTCAGAAATGTGGAAAATGGTCCGTTTTCAAATGTTTTATTTTTGAACGTCAGTTCACATTTGTAGGTGGATCATCAGTGTTAGAGCTAAAATTAGCATGTTTAAAGTGATTTTCATGCTTCCAGGGGCCCAAAACACAAGATTTATGGAATGGTGAAAAGTGCATGAAAATGGCCAATTTACTCACTCTGAGTTCTCAAAAAGGGTTTCTTCACCCCGGGAAGTTAATTAAATACCATTTGGAGGCATTTAATGTTCGAGCAAAAACGGCTGATTTTCGACAAAAGAGATAACACCCCCCCATTACGTCATGCTTCAGAAATGTGGAAAATGGTCCGTTTTCAAATGTTTTATTTTTGAACGTCAGTTCACATTTGTACGTGGATCATCAGTGTTAGAGCTAAAATTAGCATGTTTAAAGTGATTTTCATGCTTCCAGGGGCCCAAAACACAAGATTTATGGAATGGTTAAAAGTGCATCAAAATGGCCAATTTACTCACTCTGAGTTCTCAAAAAGGGTTTCTTCACCCCGGGAAGTTAATTAAATACCATTTGGAGGCATTTAATGTTCGAGCAAAAACGGCTGATTTTCGACAAAAGAGATAACACCCCCCCATTACGTCATGCTTCAGAAATGTGGAAAATGGTCCGTTTTCAAATGTTTTATTTTTGAACGTCAGTTCACATTTGTAGGTGGATCATCAGTGTTAGAGCTAAAATTAGCATGTTTAAAGTGATTTTCATGCTTCCAGGGGCTCGGGAAGTTAATTAAATACCATTTGGAGGCATTTAATGTTCGAGCAAAAACGGCTGATTTTCGACAAAAGAGATAACACCCCCCCATTACGTCATGCTTCAGAAATGTGGAAAATGGTCCGTTTTCAAATGTTTTATTTTTGAACGTCAGTTCACATTTGTACGTGGATCATCAGTGTTAGAGCTAAAATTAGCATGTTTAAAGTGATTTTCATGCTTCCAGGGGCCCAAAACACAAGATTTATGGAATGGTTAAAAGTGCATGAAAATGGCCAATTTACTCACTCTGAGTTCTCAAAAAGGGTTTCTTCACCCCGGGAAGTTAATTAAATACCATTTGGAGGCATTTAATGTTAGAGCAAAAACGGCTGATTTTCGACAAAAGAGATAACACCCCCCCCATTACGTCATGCTTCAGAAATGTGGAAAATGGTCCGTTTTCAAATGTTTTATTTTTGAACGTCAGTTCACATTTGTAGGTGGATCATCAGTGTTAGAGCTAAAATTAGCATGTTTAAAGTGATTTTCATGCTTCCAGGGGCCCAAAACACAAGATTTATGGAATGGTTAAAAGTGCATGAAAATGGCCAATTTACTCACTCTGAGTTCTCAAAAAGGGTTTCTTCACCCCGGGAAGTTAATTAAATACCATTTGGAGGCATTTAATGTTAGAGCAAAAATGGCTGATTTTCGACAAAAGAGATAACACCCCCCCATTACGTCATGCTTCAGAAATGTGGAAAATGGTCCGTTTTCAAATGTTTTATTTTTGAACGTCAGTTCACATTTGTAGGTGGATCATCAGTGTTAGAGCTAAAATTAGCATGTTTAAAGTGATTTTCATGCTTCCAGGGGCTCGGGAAGTTAATTAAATACCATTTGGAGGCATTTAATGTTCGAGCAAAAACGGCTGATTTTCGACAAAAGAGATAACACCCCCCCATTACGTCATGCTTCAGAAATGTGGAAAATGGTCCGTTTTCAAATGTTTTATTTTTGAACGTCAGTTCACATTTGTAGGTGGATCATCAGTGTTAGAGCTAAAATTAGCATGTTTAAAGTGATTTTCATGCTTCTTGGGGCCCAAAACACAAGATTTATGGAATGGTTAAAAGTGCATGAAAATGGCCAATTTACTCACTCTGAGTTCTCAAAAAGGGTTTCTTCACCCCGGGAAGTTAATTAAATACCATTTGGAGGCATTTAATGTTAGAGCAAAAACGGCTGATTTTCGACAAAAGAGATAACACCCCCCCATTACGTCATGCTTCAGAAATGTGGAAAATGGTCCGTTTTCAAATGTTTTATTTTTGAACGTCAGTTCACATTTGTAGGTGGATCATCAGTGTTAGAGCTAAAATTAGCATGTTTAAAGTGATTTTCATGCTTCCAGGGGCCCAAAACACAAGATTTATGGAATGGTTAAAAGTGCATGAAAATGGCCAATTTACTCACTCTGAGTTCTCAAAAAGGGTTTCTTCACCCCGGGAAGTTAATTAAATACCATTTGGAGGCATTTAATGTTTGAGCAAAAACGGCTGTTTTTCGACAAAAGAGATAACACCCCCCCATTACGTCATGCTTCAGAAATGTGGAAAATGGTCCGTTTTCAAATGTTTTATTTTTGAACGTCAGTTCACATTTGTAGGTGGATCATCAGTGTTAGAGCTAAAATTAGCATGTTTAAAGTGATTTTCATGCTTCCAGGGGCTCGGGAAGTTAATTAAATACCATTTGGAGGCATTTAATGTTCGAGCAAAAACGGCTGATTTTCGACAAAAGAGATAACACCCCCCCATTACGTCATGCTTCAGAAATGTGGAAAATGGTCCGTTTTCAAATGTTTTATTTTTGAACGTCAGTTCACATTTGTAGGTGGATCATCAGTGTTAGAGCTAAAATTAGCATGTTTAAAGTGATTTTCATGCTTCCAGGGGCCCAAAACACAAGATTTATGGAATGGTTAAAAGTGCATGAAAATGGCCAATTTACTCACTCTGAGTTCTCAAAAAGGGTTTCTTCACCCCGGGAAGTTAATTAAATACCATTTGGAGGCATTTAATGTTCGAGCAAAAACGGCTGATTTTCGACAAAAGAGATAACACCCCCCCATTACGTCATGCTTCAGAAATGTGGAAAATGGTCCGTTTTCAAATGTTTTATTTTTGAACGTCAGTTCACATTTGTACGTGGATCATCAGTGTTAGAGCTAAAATTAGCATGTTTAAAGTGATTTTCATGCTTCCAGGGGCCCAAAACACAAGATTTATGGAATGGTTAAAAGTGCATGAAAATGGCCAATTTACTCACTCTGAGTTCTCAAAAAGGGTTTCTTCACCCCGGGAAGTTAATTAAATACCATTTGGAGGCATTTAATGTTCGAGCAAAAACGGCTGATTTTCGACAAAAGAGATAACACCCCCCCATTACGTCATGCTTCAGAAATGTGGAAAATGGTCCGTTTTCAAATGTTTTATTTTTGAACGTCAGTTCACATTTGTAGGTGGATCATCAGTGTTAGAGCTAAAATTAGCATGTTTAAAGTGATTTTCATGCTTCCAGGGGCCCAAAACACAAGATTTATGGAATGGTGAAAAGTGCATGAAAATGGCCAATTTACTCACTCTGAGTTCTCAAAAAGGGTTTCTTCACCCCGGGAAGTTAATTAAATACCATTTGGAGGCATTTAATGTTCGAGCAAAAACGGCTGATTTTCGACAAAAGAGATAACACCCCCCCATTACGTCATGCTTCAGAAATGTGGAAAATGGTCCGTTTTCAAATGTTTTATTTTTGAACGTCAGTTCACATTTGTACGTGGATCATCAGTGTTAGAGCTAAAATTAGCATGTTTAAAGTGATTTTCATGCTTCCAGGGGCCCAAAACACAAGATTTATGGAATGGTTAAAAGTGCATCAAAATGGCCAATTTACTCACTCTGAGTTCTCAAAAAGGGTTTCTTCACCCCGGGAAGTAAATTAAATACCATTTGGAGGCATTTAATGTTCGAGCAAAAACGGCTGATTTTCGACAAAAGAGATAACACCCCCCCATTACGTCATGCTTCAGAAATGTGGAAAATGGTCCGTTTTCAAATGTTTTATTTTTGAACGTCAGTTCACATTTGTAGGTGGATCATCAGTGTTAGAGCTAAAATTAGCATGTTTAAAGTGATTTTCATGCTTCCAGGGGCTCGGGAAGTTAATTAAATACCATTTGGAGGCATTTAATGTTCGAGCAAAAACGGCTGATTTTCGACAAAAGAGATAACACCCCCCCCATTACGTCATGCTTCAGAAATGTGGAAAATGGTCCGTTTTCAAATGTTTTATTTTTGAACGTCAGTTCACATTTGTAGGTGGATCATCAGTGTTAGAGCTAAAATTAGCATGTTTAAAGTGATTTTCATGCTTCCAGGGGCCCAAAACACAAGATTTATGGAATGGTTAAAAGTGCATGAAAATGGCCAATTTACTCACTCTGAGTTCTCAAAAAGGGTTTCTTCACCCCGGGAAGTTAATTAAATACCATTTGGAGGCATTTAATGTTCGAGCAAAAACGGCTGATTTTCGACAAAAGAGATAACACCCCCCCATTACGTCATGCTTCAGAAATGTGGAAAATGGTCCGTTTTCAAATGTTTTATTTTTGAACGTCAGTTCACATTTGTAGGTGGATCATCAGTGTTAGAGCTAAAATTAGCATGTTTAAAGTGATTTTCATGCTTCCAGGGGCCCAAAACACAAGATTTATGGAATGGTTAAAAGTGCATGAAAATGGCCAATTTACTCACTCTGAGTTCTCAAAAAGGGTTTCTTCACCCCGGGAAGTTAATTAAATACCATTTGGAGGCATTTAATGTTCGAGCAAAAACGGCTGATTTTCGACAAAAGAGATAACACCCCTCCATTACGTCATGCTTCAGAAATGTGGAAAATGGTCCGTTTTCAAATGTTTTATTTTTGAACGTCAGTTCACATTTGTAGGTGGATCATCAGTGTTAGAGCTAAAATTAGCATGTTTAAAGTGATTTTCATGCTTCCAGGGGCCCAAAACACAAGATTTATGGAATGGTTAAAAGTGCATGAAAATGGCCAATTTACTCACTCTGAGTTCTCAAAAAGGGTTTCTTCACCCCGGGAAGTTAATTAAATACCATTTGGAGGCATTTAATGTTCGAGCAAAAACGGCTGACTTTCGACAAAAGAGATAACACCCCCCCATTACGTCATGCTTCAGAAATGTGGAAAATGGTCCGTTTTCAAATGTTTTATTTTTGAACGTCAGTTCACATTTGTAGGTGGATCATCAGTGTTAGAGCTAAAATTAGCATGTTTAAAGTGATTTTCATGCTTCCAGGGGCTCGGGAAGTTAATTAAATACCATTTGGAGGCATTTAATGTTCGAGCAAAAACGGCTGATTTTCGACAAAAGAGATAACACCCCCCCATTACGTCATGCTTCAGAAATGTGGAAAATGGTCCGTTTTCAAATGTTTTATTTTTGAACGTCAGTTCACATTTGTAGGTGGATCATCAGTGTTAGAGCTAAAATTAGCATGTTTAAAGTGATTTTCATGCTTCCAGGGGCTCGGGAAGTTAATTAAATACCATTTGGAGGCATTTAATGTTCGAGCAAAAACGGCTGATTTTCGACAAAAGAGATAACACCCCCCCATTACGTCATGCTTCAGAAATGTGGAAAATGGTCCGTTTTCAAATGTTTTATTTTTGAACGTCAGTTCACATTTGTAGGTGGATCATCAGTGTTAGAGCTAAAATTAGCATGTTTAAAGTGATTTTCATGCTTCCAGGGGCCCAAAACACAAGATTTATGGAATGGTTAAAAGTGCATGAAAATGGCCAATTTACTCACTCTGAGTTCTCAAAAAGGGTTTCTTCACCCCGGGAAGTTAATTAAATACCATTTGGAGGCATTTAATGTTCGAGCAAAAACGGCTGATTTTCGACAAAAGAGATAACACCCCCCATTACGTCATGCTTCAGAAATGTGGAAAATGGTCCGTTTTCAAATGTTTTATTTTTGAACGTCAGTTCACATTTGTAGGTGGATCATCAGTGTTAGAGCTAAAATTAGCATGTTTAAAGTGATTTTCATGCTTCCAGGGGCTCGGGAAGTTAATTAAATACCATTTGGAGGCATTTAATGTTCGAGCAAAAACGGCTGATTTTCGACAAAAGAGATAACACCCCCCATTACGTCATGCTTCAGAAATGTGGAAAATGGTCCGTTTTCAAATGTTTTATTTTTGAACGTCAGTTCACATTTGTAGGTGGATCATCAGTGTTAGAGCTAAAATTAGCATGTTTAAAGTGATTTTCATGCTTCCAGGGGCCCAAAACACAAGATTTATGGAATGGTTAAAAGTGCATGAAAATGGCCAATTTACTCACTCTGAGTTCTCAAAAAGGGTTTCTTCACCCCGGGAAGTTAATTAAATACCATTTGGAGGCATTTAATGTTCGAGCAAAAACGGCTGATTTTCGACAAAAGAGATAACACCCCCCCATTACGTCATGCTTCAGAAATGTGGAAAATGGTCCGTTTTCAAATGTTTTATTTTTGAACGTCAGTTCACATTTGTAGGTGGATCATCAGTGTTAGAGCTAAAATTAGCATGTTTAAAGTGATTTTCATGCTTCCAGGGGCCCAAAACACAAGATTTATGGAATGGTTAAAAGTGCATGAAAATGGCCAATTTACTCACTCTGAGTTCTCAAAAAGGGTTTCTTCACCCCGGGAAGTTAATTAAATACCATTTGGAGGCATTTAATGTTCGAGCAAAAACGGCTGATTTTCGACAAAAGAGATAACACCCCCCATTACGTCATGCTTCAGAAATGTGGAAAATGGTCCGTTTTCAAATGTTTTATTTTTGAACGTCAGTTCACATTTGAAGGTGGATCATCAGTGTTAGAGCTAAAATTAGCATGTTTAAAGTGATTTTCATGCTTCCAGGGGCTCGGGAAGTTAATTAAATACCATTTGGAGGCATTTAATGTTCGAGCAAAAACGGCTGATTTTCGACAAAAGAGATAGCACCCCCCATTACGTCATGCTTCAGAAATGTGGAAAATGGTCCGTTTTCAAATGTTTTATTTTTGAACGTCAGTTCACATTTGTAGGTGGATCATCAGTGTTAGAGCTAAAATTAGCATGTTTAAAGTGATTTTCATGCTTCCAGGGGCCCAAAACACAAGATTTATGGAATGGTTAAAAGTGCATGAAAATGGCCAATTTACTCACTCTGAGTTCTCAAAAAGGGTTTCTTCACCCCGGGAAGTTAATTAAATACCATTTGGAGGCATTTAATGTTCGAGCAAAAACGGCTGATTTTCGACAAAAGAGATAACACCCCCCCATTACGTCATGCTTCAGAAATGTGGAAAATGGTCCGTTTTCAAATGTTTTATTTTTGAACGTCAGTTCACATTTGTAGGTGGATCATCAGTGTTAGAGCTAAAATTAGCATGTTTAAAGTGATTTTCATGCTTCCAGGGGCCCAAAACACAAGATTTATGGAATGGTTAAAAGTGCATGAAAATGGCCAATTTACTCACTCTGAGTTCTCAAAAAGGGTTTCTTCACCCCGGGAAGTTAATTAAATACCATTTGGAGGCATTTAATGTTCGAGCAAAAACGGCTGATTTTCGACAAAAGAGATAACACCCCCCCATTACGTCATGCTTCAGAAATGTGGAAAATGGTCCGTTTTCAAATGTTTTATTTTTGAACGTCAGTTCACATTTGTAGGTGGATCATCAGTGTTAGAGCTAAAATTAGCATGTTTAAAGTGATTTTCATGCTTCCAGGGGCCCAAAACACAAGATTTATGGAATGGTTAAAAGTGCATGAAAATGGCCAATTTACTCACTCTGAGTTCTCAAAAAGGGTTTCTTCACCCTGGGAAGTTAATTAAATACCATTTGGAGGCATTTAATGTTCGAGCAAAAACGGCTGATTTTCGACAAAAGAGATAACACCCCCCCATTACGTCATGCTTCAGAAATGTGGAAAATGGTCCGTTTTCAAATGTTTTATTTTTGAACGTCAGTTCACATTTGTACGTGGATCATCAGTGTTAGAGCTAAAATTAGCATGTTTAAAGTGATTTTCATGCTTCCAGGGGCCCAAAACACAAGATTTATGGAATGGTTAAAAGTGCATGAAAATGGCCAATTTACTCACTCTGAGTTCTCAAAAAGGGTTTCTTCACCCCGGGAAGTTAATTAAATACCATTTGGAGGCATTTAATGTTCGAGCAAAAACGGCTGATTTTCGACAAAAGAGATAACACCCCCCCATTACGTCATGCTTCAGAAATGTGGAAAATGGTCCGTTTTCAAATGTTTTATTTTTGAACGTCAGTTCACATTTGTAGGTGGATCATCAGTGTTAGAGCTAAAATTAGCATGTTTAAAGTGATTTTCATGCTTCCAGGGGCCCAAAACACAAGATTTATGGAATGGTGAAAAGTGCATGAAAATGGCCAATTTACTCACTCTGAGTTCTCAAAAAGGGTTTCTTCACCCCGGGAAGTTAATTAAATACCATTTGGAGGCATTTAATGTTCGAGCAAAAACGGCTGATTTTCGACAAAAGAGATAACACCCCCCCATTACGTCATGCTTCAGAAATGTGGAAAATGGTCCGTTTTCAAATGTTTTATTTTTGAACGTCAGTTCACATTTGTACGTGGATCATCAGTGTTAGAGCTAAAATTAGCATGTTTAAAGTGATTTTCATGCTTCCAGGGGCCCAAAACACAAGATTTATGGAATGGTTAAAAGTGCATCAAAATGGCCAATTTACTCACTCTGAGTTCTCAAAAAGGGTTTCTTCACCCCGGGAAGTTAATTAAATACCATTTGGAGGCATTTAATGTTCGAGCAAAAACGGCTGATTTTCGACAAAAGAGATAACACCCCCCCATTACGTCATGCTTCAGAAATGTGGAAAATGGTCCGTTTTCAAATGTTTTATTTTTGAACGTCAGTTCACATTTGTAGGTGGATCATCAGTGTTAGAGCTAAAATTAGCATGTTTAAAGTGATTTTCATGCTTCCAGGGGCTCGGGAAGTTAATTAAATACCATTTGGAGGCATTTAATGTTCGAGCAAAAACGGCTGATTTTCGACAAAAGAGATAACACCCCCCCATTACGTCATGCTTCAGAAATGTGGAAAATGGTCCGTTTTCAAATGTTTTATTTTTGAACGTCAGTTCACATTTGTAGGTGGATCATCAGTGTTAGAGCTAAAATTAGCATGTTTAAAGTGATTTTCATGCTTCCAGGGGCCCAAAACACAAGATTTATGGAATGGTTAAAAGTGCATGAAAATGGCCAATTTACTCACTCTGAGTTCTCAAAAAGGGTTTCTTCACCCCGGGAAGTTAATTAAATACCATTTGGAGGCATTTAATGTTAGAGCAAAAACGGCTGATTTTCGACAAAAGAGATAACACCCCCCCCATTACGTCATGCTTCAGAAATGTGGAAAATGGTCCGTTTTCAAATGTTTTATTTTTGAACGTCAGTTCACATTTGTAGGTGGATCATCAGTGTTAGAGCTAAAATTAGCATGTTTAAAGTGATTTTCATGCTTCCAGGGGCCCAAAACACAAGATTTATGGAATGGTTAAAAGTGCATGAAAATGGCCAATTTACTCACTCTGAGTTCTCAAAAAGGGTTTCTTCACCCCGGGAAGTTAATTAAATACCATTTGGAGGCATTTAATGTTAGAGCAAAAACGGCTGATTTTCGACAAAAGAGATAACACCCCCCCATTACGTCATGCTTCAGAAATGTGGAAAATGGTCCGTTTTCAAATGTTTTATTTTTGAACGTCAGTTCACATTTGTAGGTGGATCATCAGTGTTAGAGCTAAAATTAGCATGTTTAAAGTGATTTTCATGCTTCCAGGGGCTCGGGAAGTTAATTAAATACCATTTGGAGGCATTTAATGTTCGAGCAAAAACGGCTGATTTTCGACAAAAGAGATAACACCCCCCCATTACGTCATGCTTCAGAAATGTGGAAAATGGTCCGTTTTCAAATGTTTTATTTTTGAACGTCAGTTCACATTTGTAGGTGGATCATCAGTGTTAGAGCTAAAATTAGCATGTTTAAAGTGATTTTCATGCTTCTTGGGGCCCAAAACACAAGATTTATGGAATGGTTAAAAGTGCATGAAAATGGCCAATTTACTCACTCTGAGTTCTCAAAAAGGGTTTCTTCACCCCGGGAAGTTAATTAAATACCATTTGGAGGCATTTAATGTTCGAGCAAAAACGGCTGATTTTCGACAAAAGAGATAACACCCCCCCATTACGTCATGCTTCAGAAATGTGGAAAATGGTCCGTTTTCAAATGTTTTATTTTTGAACGTCAGTTCACATTTGTAGGTGGATCATCAGTGTTAGAGCTAAAATTAGCATGTTTAAAGTGATTTTCATGCTTCCAGGGGCTCGGGAAGTTAATTAAATACCATTTGGAGGCATTTAATGTTCGAGCAAAAACGGCTGATTTTCGACAAAAGAGATAACACCCCCCCATTACGTCATGCTTCAGAAATGTGGAAAATGGTCCGTTTTCAAATGTTTTATTTTTGAACGTTAGTTCACATTTGTAGGTGGATCATCAGTGTTAGAGCTAAAATTAGCATGTTTAAAGTGATTTTCATGCTTCCAGGGGCCCAAAACACAAGATTTATGGAATGGTTAAAAGTGCATGAAAATGGCCAATTTACTCACTCTGAGTTCTCAAAAAGGGTTTCTTCACCCCGGGAAGTTAATTAAATACCATTTGGAGGCATTTAATGTTAGAGCAAAAACGGCTGATTTTCGACAAAAGAGATAACACCCCCCCCATTACGTCATGCTTCAGAAATGTGGAAAATGGTCCGTTTTCAAATGTTTTATTTTTGAACGTCAGTTCACATTTGTAGGTGGATCATCAGTGTTAGAGCTAAAATTAGCATGTTTAAAGTGATTTTCATGCTTCCAGGGGCCCAAAACACAAGATTTATGGAATGGTTAAAAGTGCATGAAAATGGCCAATTTACTCACTCTGAGTTCTCAAAAAGGGTTTCTTCACCCCGGGAAGTTAATTAAATACCATTTGGAGGCATTTAATGTTAGAGCAAAAACGGCTGATTTTCGACAAAAGAGATAACACCCCCCCATTACGTCATGCTTCAGAAATGTGGAAAATGGTCCGTTTTCAAATGTTTTATTTTTGAACGTCAGTTCACATTTGTAGGTGGATCATCAGTGTTAGAGCTAAAATTAGCATGTTTAAAGTGATTTTCATGCTTCCAGGGGCTCGGGAAGTTAATTAAATACCATTTGGAGGCATTTAATGTTCGAGCAAAAACGGCTGATTTTCGACAAAAGAGATAACACCCCCCCATTACGTCATGCTTCAGAAATGTGGAAAATGGTCCGTTTTCAAATGTTTTATTTTTGAACGTCAGTTCACATTTGTAGGTGGATCATCAGTGTTAGAGCTAAAATTAGCATGTTTAAAGTGATTTTCATGCTTCTTGGGGCCCAAAACACAAGATTTATGGAATGGTTAAAAGTGCATGAAAATGGCCAATTTACTCACTCTGAGTTCTCAAAAAGGGTTTCTTCACCCCGGGAAGTTAATTAAATACCATTTGGAGGCATTTAATGTTAGAGCAAAAACGGCTGATTTTCGACAAAAGAGATAACACCCCCCCATTACGTCATGCTTCAGAAATGTGGAAAATGGTCCGTTTTCAAATGTTTTATTTTTGAACGTCAGTTCACATTTGTAGGTGGATCATCAGTGTTAGAGCTAAAATTAGCATGTTTAAAGTGATTTTCATGCTTCCAGGGGCCCAAAACACAAGATTTATGGAATGGTTAAAAGTGCATGAAAATGGCCAATTTACTCACTCTGAGTTCTCAAAAAGGGTTTCTTCACCCCGGGAAGTTAATTAAATACCATTTGGAGGCATTTAATGTTTGAGCAAAAACGGCTGTTTTTCGACAAAAGAGATAACACCCCCCCATTACGTCATGCTTCAGAAATGTGGAAAATGGTCCGTTTTCAAATGTTTTATTTTTGAACGTCAGTTCACATTTGTAGGTGGATCATCAGTGTTAGAGCTAAAATTAGCATGTTTAAAGTGATTTTCATGCTTCCAGGGGCTCGGGAAGTTAATTAAATACCATTTGGAGGCATTTAATGTTCGAGCAAAAACGGCTGATTTTCGACAAAAGAGATAACACCCCCCCATTACGTCATGCTTCAGAAATGTGGAAAATGGTCCGTTTTCAAATGTTTTATTTTTGAACATCAGTTCACATTTGTAGGTGGATCATCAGTGTTAGAGCTAAAATTAGCATGTTTAAAGTGATTTTCATGCTTCTTGGGGCCCAAAACACAAGATTTATGGAA
Organism: Lissotriton vulgaris; assembly: GCF_964263255.1. Lineage (NCBI taxonomy): Eukaryota > Metazoa > Chordata > Amphibia > Caudata > Salamandridae > Lissotriton > Lissotriton vulgaris. The sequence goes on from NW_028255633.1 coordinate 28,083, forward strand.
TGGTTAAAAGTGCATGAAAATGGCCAATTTACTCACTCTGAGTTCTCAAAAAGGGTTTCTTCACCCCGGGAAGTTAATTAAATACCATTTGGAGGCATTTAATGTTAGAGCAAAAACGGCTGATTTTCGACAAAAGAGATAACACCCCCCCATTACGTCATGCTTCAGAAATGTGGAAAATGGTCCGTTTTCAAATGTTTTATTTTTGAACGTCAGTTCACATTTGTAGGTGGATCATCAGTGTTAGAGCTAAAATTAGCATGTTTAAAGTGATTTTCATGCTTCCAGGGGCCCAAAACACAAGATTTATGGAATGGTTAAAAGTGCATGAAAATGGCCAATTTACTCACTCTGAGTTCTCAAAAAGGGTTTCTTCACCCCGGGAAGTTAATTAAATACCATTTGGAGGCATTTAATGTTCGAGCAAAAACGGCTGATTTTCGACAAAAGAGATAACACCCCCCCCATTACGTCATGCTTCAGAAATGTGGAAATGGTCCGTTTTCAAATGTTTTATTTTTGAACGTCAGTTCACATTTGTAGGTGGATCATCAGTGTTAGAGCTAAAATTAGCATGTTTAAAGTGATTTTCATGCTTCCAGGGGCCCAAAACACAAGATTTATGGAATGGTTAAAAGTGCATGAAAATGGCCAATTTACTCACTCTGAGTTCTCAAAAAGGGTTTCTTCACCCCGGGAAGTTAATTAAATACCATTTGGAGGCATTTAATGTTCGAGCAAAAACGGCTGATTTTCGACAAAAGAGATAACACCCCCCCATTACGTCATGCTTCAGAAATGTGGAAAATGGTCCGTTTTCAAATGTTTTATTTTTGAACGTCAGTTCACATTTGTAGGTGGATCATCAGTGTTAGAGCTAAAATTAGCATGTTTAAAGTGATTTTCATGCTTCCAGGGGCCCAAAACACAAGATTTATGGAATGGTTAAAAGTGCATGAAAATGGCCAATTTACTCACTCTGAGTTCTCAAAAAGGGTTTCTTCACCCCGGGAAGTTAATTAAATACCATTTGGAGGCATTTAATGTTCGAGCAAAAACGGCTGATTTTCGACAAAAGAGATAACACCCCCCCATTACGTCATGCTTCAGAAATGTGGAAAATGGTCCGTTTTCAAATGTTTTATTTTTGAACGTCAGTTCACATTTGTAGGTGGATCATCAGTGTTAGAGCTAAAATTAGCATGTTTAAAGTGATTTTCATGCTTCCAGGGGCCCAAAACACAAGATTTATGGAATGGTTAAAAGTGCATGAAAATGGCCAATTTACTCACTCTGAGTTCTCAAAAAGGGTTTCTTCACCCCGGGAAGTTAATTAAATACCATTTGGAGGCATTTAATGTTCGAGCAAAAACGGCTGATTTTCGACAAAAGAGATAACACCCCCCCATTACGTCATGCTTCAGAAATGTGGAAAATGGTCCGTTTTCAAATGTTTTATTTTTGAACGTCAGTTCACATTTGTACGTGGATCATCAGTGTTAGAGCTAAAATTAGCATGTTTAAAGTGATTTTCATGCTTCCAGGGGCCCAAAACACAAGATTTATGGAATGGTTAAAAGTGCATGAAAATGGCCAATTTACTCACTCTGAGTTCTCAAAAAGGGTTTCTTCACCCCGGGAAGTTAATTAAATACCATTTGGAGGCATTTAATGTTCGAGCAAAAACGGCTGATTTTCGACAAAAGAGATAACACCCCCCCATTACGTCATGCTTCAGAAATGTGGAAAATGGTCCGTTTTCAAATGTTTTATTTTTGAACCTTCGTCAGTTCACATTTGTAGGTGGATCATCAGTGTTAGAGCTAAAATTAGCATGTTTAAAGTGATTTTCATGCTTCCAGGGGCCCAAAACACAAGATTTATGGAATGGTGAAAAGTGCATGAAAATGGGCCAATTTACTCACTCTGAGTTCTCAAAAAGGGTTTCTTCACCCCGGGAAGTTAATTAAATACCATTTGGAGGCATTTAATGTTCGAGCAAAAACGGCTGATTTTCGACAAAAGAGATAACACCCCCCCATTACGTCATGCTTCAGAAATGTGGAAAATGGTCCGTTTTCAAATGTTTTATTTTTGAACGTCAGTTCACATTTGTACGTGGATCATCAGTGTTAGAGCTAAAATTAGCATGTTTAAAGTGATTTTCATGCTTCCAGGGGCCCAAAACACAAGATTTATGGAATGGTTAAAAGTGCATCAAAATGGCCAATTTACTCACTCTGAGTTCTCAAAAAGGGTTTCTTCACCCCGGGAAGTTAATTAAATACCATTTGGAGGCATTTAATGTTCGAGCAAAAACGGCTTGATTTTCGACAAAAGAGATAACACCCCCCCCATTACGTCATGCTTCAGAAATGTGGAAAATGGTCCGTTTTCAAATGTTTTATTTTTGA
>NW_028255634.1:0-111824 GCF_964263255.1 Lissotriton vulgaris
ATAATTTTTGTAAAGTTTCATATTTTTTGGATTTTGTTATACATTTTCTAAACATCTCTTTTAACATAGATCTTTTTTATTTACAAAAAACACATTTCTTTTACTTCAGAATACAATTACACATATGTTACATTTGTAGTGTGCATATATTTTTATTTGTAGTCTTACAATTTTTTAAACATGTTGGTCTTTCATTTTTAATGTAAACAGTATGCTATATTAAAAAGCACTGAAAAAGTGTTCATATTCATACCAGTATATATATATATATATATATATATTCGAGCTCCTGCTTGGTAACTGTTGCGAAATTTTGGCAGCAGAACATTTGTGCATCAATTTACAACCCCGCACTTCAAGGACCAGCATTCCGTGCGCATTGGATTGACCACGGCCCATAAAGGGCGCGCATCAAAGGAATACTACCTTACGGCAAAAGGGTTTTGCACGCTTTCTTTACCGTCAGCCTTTGAAGAAGAAGTCAATTCGAAACGCATCGGCGTTTCGGTAAGGAACTGCGAAAGCGTATCGGGAGGGGAAAGCCTCCGTACCTGTGATGTAAAGCGGACCATGCTTGGGGTCCGCAGCCAATGTTCGAGTGCTCCTCGCAACAGTTACCAAGCAGGAGCTCGAATACTTTGGAGGTGTGCTGACCGCGTAGGCAGCACCATCCCAAGAACCTGGGGGCCACGGGAGACCAGCATCCAGCAGCCTTCCTTATGTGGTGCATTGGCAAAGGATTGAGGAGACCTGAACTGACCGAGGCTCACTTGCGAGCTTACAAATTTTGGCAGCAGAACATTTGTGCATCAATTTACAACCCCGCACTTCAAGGACCAGCATTCCGTGCGCATTGGATTGACCACGGCCCATAAAGGGCGCGCATCAAAGGAATACTACCTTACGGCAAAAGGGTTTTGCACGCTTTCTTTACCGTCAGCCTTTGAAGAAGAAGTCAATTCGAAACGCGTCGGCGTTTCGGTAAGGAACTGCGAAAGCGTATCGGGAGGGGAAAGCCTCCGTACCTGTGATGTAAAGCGGACCATGCTTGGGGTCCGCAGCCAATGTTCGAGTGCTCCTCGCAACAGTTACCAAGCAGGAGCTCGAATATATATATATATATATATATATATATATATATATATATATATATATATGCCACAAACCTCCTTCCGTCAAAAGAAGAGTAGAAGCCACACAAGGGGGAAAAATTCAAGGGAGCCGCTTTATTGGTATCACAGCAACAGGCAAATGCATTTCGGCCGCCAGGCCTTCTTCGGTGCCCAAACGCTGCTGTAGATGGGCAAACTCCAGCCTAGAACTGCTATAAACATCATGTCCAGTCCTGATAGGCTAACATCATGTCCCTCCCACTCCAGCCGGAGTGGACAGCCCAACCTGCAGTCCGCGGCAATACAAATGGACTGCACGTCCCAGACTGCAAAGTTCCAGCAGCGGGGGTTTACGGGGAAAAAAAATGCGCCACACTGAAGATGAAAACTGGAAGGTAAGTTCTGGTACAGAGCGTGCCTCTTATTAAGTTGAAATGCAGTCCAAAAGCACTCCCTTGGGTCCCCCAATCGCAACAACCTTTAGCCTCCAGGCTTCTGCTCAGCAAAGGTCCGAATGACGAAGCACCGGGCCCGGTGTCAGGCGGGAAGCCCTTACACCACTTCTTTTCTCCCTGGAGGCGTGAGGTGGACCCCGGTCATCTGTGCAAACAGAGAACATCCAACAGGTAGCCGAAGCCGCCACCACCAATGATACCGGAGCCACTTGTGGAGCGGGGGCTTCTGAACCGTGCCACAGGCAAGCACGGCAAATTGTATGCCACAAACCTCCTTCCGTCAAAAGAAGAGTAGAAGCCACACAAGGGGGAAAAATTAAAGGGAGCCGCTTTATTGGTATCACAGCAACAGGCAAATGCATTTCGGCCGCCAGGCCTTCTTCGGTGCCCAAACGCTGCTGTAGATGGGCAAACTCCAGCCTAGAACTGCTATAAACATCATGTCCAGTCCTGATAGGCTAACATCACGTCCCTCCCACTCCAGCCGGAGTGGACAGCCCAACCTGCAGTCCGCGGCAATACAAACGGACTGCACGTCCCGGAATGCAAAGTTCCAGCAGCGGGAGTTTACGGGGAAAAAAAATGCGCCACACTGAAGATGAAAACTGGAAGGTAAGTTCTGGTACAGAGCGTGCCTCTTATTAAGTTGAAATGCAGTCCAAAAGCACTCCCTTGGGTCCCCCAATCGCAACAACCTTTAGCCTCCAGGCTTCTGCTCAGCAAAGGTCCGAATGACGAAGCACCGGGCCCGGTGTCAGGCGGGAAGCCCTTACACCGCTTCTTTTCTCCCTGGAGGCGTGAATATATATATATTCACAGAAAAAACCCATAGTTTTCAGGGGCGTTATAGCTACCTGGACATTTCACTCGTACAAAACCTTTGAAATTCCCCTGTTATAGTTAGTTCAGTAAACTATAACTCGCACGCCCGCAATACACTGCTGATGACGTTACATATTACATCACTCATCACATGGTCAGTGACATCACTCATGACATCACTGATGACATCTCAAATGACATCACTGATGACATCATCCAGTAAATGTCTGTTTTTCTGAAATTTAAATATGTTTTATATATGTATATCTCAAGGTCGATGGAAGAATAAATGGGTATATAGTGTCTAAATAGATAATTTTTTAATGAAAAATTGATTGTATAACTGACTGATTGAGTGTATCGTAGTGAATACATGTGTTAGTGAGCAATGTTTAAATATGTAAATATCTGTATCAGTCTCTCACTTTTTGAATAAGTGGCTGCAAGGGTTGGTTACTAGCTACATGAGTGTCTATATGGGTTATTTCTTGGATTTTCAAGTATCAGTATGAGTGTCTGAGTGTCTGTATGGTTCAATGGGGGGTATTACTTAGTGCATACATGCATGAATGAGTGAGTCACTATTTGTATGTGTTGAAGACAGTATGTGTGCAGGACTGTATGCCTAGATGAGTGTGTGTATGGGTGTGTTAGTGAGTGAATGACAGTCTCAATAGTGTCTTTATAAGTAAATACATATGTTTTAAACTAGTATATGTAAGTATTGGTGTATATAAGTGAGTATATGTGAGAGTGAGAGATTGGAAGAGTTCCTGTATGAATAAGTATGTGTTTCTATAAGTGATTGTTCAAAAGACTAAGGGCCTCATCCCATCGGTAAACGGGACCGCCCTCCATAAGGGCGGGGGTCCCGTGGGGGCATTAGGATGTGCCCACCACAGTGGCGGGCACATCCTGTATTTTTAGTATTGTGGCAGGGGAGCTCTCTGCTCCGCCCGCCACAATACAAAAAATGCTTAGCAGCATTTACATAAACAAAGCGGCAGGCACCGCGCGGTGCCTGCTGCTTTGTTTATGCAAATGTGGGGGGGTACCACAGGTACCCCATCATGTGCATGCCCCTATCCACCTTCACTCTGGGGGCTCGCAGGGGCCCCCGAGAGTGAAGAACGCCTGCCTTTCATAATATGGCTGGCGGTGTCTGATAGACACCGCCACCATATTATTCATTTTCCGCCCCGGCCGCAAGGCGACCGGGGCGGAAAAGTGGCGGGCGTTGTCTTGCTCCGCTACGGTCCCCCCGCCATATTACAATGGCGGGGGGGAATTCAGGGAAGGATGTCGAGCGGGTTGCCTCCGCCAGGCTGGCGGTGGCCACCGCCAGCCTGGCAGTGGCAATCCGCCCGACATCCTAATGACCCCCTTAGTATGTGTAAGTTTCTGTCGAAGTAAGTGTGGTGGTGTGTGTATAACTGTATATGCAAGTAAATGGATGTTTGATTCTTTATTACCATGAGTGACTGTGTGTGAAATTTCTATGGATGAGTGGCTGTGTGTAACACGATGTATATGTGTATGAGTACATATGATGAGTGAGTACATGTATGAGTGACTATATAGAACTGTTGGTGAATGAGTGGATGTGTATGTAGACCTTAGTATTACTGAATAGGTTGTTGTAACTGGTATTGGTATGTTCATTTTAAAAAAAAATTTAGTTTCTATTTTTGAAGGTGTGTATCAAAGGTTATATTAGTGTGACAGGAGGTCTGTCACGCTATCACAAGGATGATATCATCAGTGATGTCATTTGAGATGTCATCAGTGATGTCATGAGTGATGTCACCGACCATGTCATGAGTGATGTAATATGTGACATCATCAGCAGTGCATTGGGGGCGCTCGAGTTATAGTTAGCTGAACTAACTATAACAGGGCAATTTCAATGGTTTTGTACGAGTGAAATGTCCAGCTAACTATAACGCCCCTGAAACCTATGTTTTTTTCTGTGAATTTCTAAGGTTTTTCAAATGCTAATTCCTAACTATAACGTGCCTGAAACCTATGTTTTTTTCAGTGAATTTTTTTAAATTAGGCGCCGGGGGTTCATATCAAGTGCTGGCTTTGAAGAGTGGGGTGAGATGGTGTTTACTGCGGTCGACTATGAATACATTGGCAATGGACTGACAAGTGTCTTATGTCACATCATAATTGTGCATATATATTCACTGACAAAAACATAGGTTTTAGGGGTGTTATAGTTAGCTGGACATTTCACTTGTACAAAACCATTGAAATTCCTCCGTTATAGTTAGTTGTACTAAGTATAACTTGCGCGCCCGCAATCCACTGCTGATGATGTCACATATTACATCATTCATGACATGGTCAGTGCCATCACTGATGACATCACTGATGACATCTCAGCAGTGGATTGTCGGTGCGCCTGGTGTATTTAGTACAACTAACTATAACAGAGGAATTTCAATGGTTTTGTACGAGTGAAATGTCCAGCTAACTATAACACCCCTAAAACCTATTGTTTTTTCAGTGAATTTCTAAGGTTTTTTAAATGCTAATTCCTAACTATAACATGTCTAAAACCTATGTTTTTTTAAGTGAATTTCAAATGTTTTTTAAATGCTAATTCCTAACTATAACATGTCTGAAACCTATGGTATTTTCAGTGAATTTCAAAGGTTTTGTAAATGACAATTTTTAAATGTATTAATTGTTATATTTATTTTTTTATACTGATTTACTACATTTTTTTAAACTATCTATTTTTAGATATTTAATTTTTTAAATTACATTATAATTACATTATGCATTACATTACAAAATATACTTTCTCAGAATGAATTACTTTAGTTTAAATACTTTGCAAATATGCAATAGACGTTTAAGTACAGTAGTTACAGCTGTTGCAATGGGCAACACAATTTCAAACACTATGCAACATTGAGCTCAATGTGAATTTCTAGTTAAATGCAATTAGTTACTTTATGGATTACTTTTCTAACCAAAGGACTAGATTCTAGATTCAGTCCTTGGACATCTCCTGTAAACAGTTGAGTAAAAGCGTTTTGGTTACAGTAGTGATTCTTAAGGAATATTATTGTATTTTTAAAGTTGACACTTAGAAACTTTTTCGCATAGAATGACTAATGTTATCCTATGGGAGGAAATTCACTTAGCAGGTAAGCAGTGTTATCATAATTTTACTCAGTGGTGGATCCTGGATCCAGCACTGGTGCATCTCCTGTAAACAGTTGAAAGAATGCGTTTAAGTCATACATGCGATTTTAAAGGAATATTATTAGTTTGTGAAAATAGACTCTTACGGCCACATGCATCATCCCGGCCGTTTGCGAATTCCAAATTGCGAAAATTAGGGAATCACGATTTGGAATTCGCAAAATATTTGCGATTCGGTATAAATCGTAATTCTTACCGAATCGCAAATATTATGCAAATTCTTTTTTGCAATTTCGTAATTCCCATTGATTCCTATGGACCAAAAGGCCCATAGGAATCAGTGGGAAGGCATTCACATTTTGGGAATTTCAAATTGCGATTCGCAAAATGTGAATGCAATTTAAAGGGTGCAGGGGGGGTCCAAAGAACCCCTCCCTGCACCCCTGAAATGTAAGTTTAAATGCAATTTACACACACATGACCCAAGGACATGTGTATGTGTAAATTTAAACTTTCAAATATGCAACTAGTGCATGTTTGAAAGTTTTCGGTACATTAGCATGAAGTTTTGCAATTTCAAAATGATCATGCATAGCATTTAAGAAATCGCAAAATTGCGATTTCCTAAATGCTATCGCAATTTAAGAAAGCGCAAATTAATTGCGATTTCTTAAATTGCGAAAATAGCCAAAACCTTCATGCATCCCAAAAAAAGGATTTGCATTTGCAAACGGCCGAAAATTGCGATTCGCACCGTTTGCGAATGCAAAAACCCTTGATGCATGTGGGTGTATGAAACTTTTCTGGTGAAAACAAACCAGACAATGGATTCCTATGGAAGGAAATACAAGTTACTGGTAAGTATGGTTAGAATTACTTTTCAGGGTCAGTGCTGGTGAGTACATAGGAATTCGTTGTTCGGATAATTTTAGGTGAATATTTTAAAGTTCCAAAACTCCACACACAGTAAAATTTCCAAGTGAAACCAGTCAATGTTAGCCTATGGAAGGAAATTCAAGTTACTGGTAAGTATGGTTAGAATTACTTTTGATGATCAGTACTGGGCTCAACGATGCAGCACTGAGGTCTCTCCAGATAACAGGTGAGTAAATAAGAATTCGTAGTTCTGCTGATTTTATAAGAATATTTTAAAGTTCCAAAACTCCACACTTAGAAGATTTTCTAAGTAAAACCACTCAATGTTACCCTATGGAAGGAAATTCACTTAGCGGGTAAGTAGTGCTATCGTTACTTTTTCTTACTCAGTGATGGATCCTGGATCCAGCACTGGTGCATCTCCTGTAAACAGTTGAAAGAATGTGCTTAAGTCATACAGGCGATTTTTAAGGAATATTTTTAGTTTGTGAAAATAGACACTTCGAAACTTTTCTGGTGAAAACCAGACAATGGATTACTATGGAAGGAAATACAAGTTACTGGTAAGTACGGTTAGAATTACTTTTCAGGACCAGTACTGGGCTGAAAGATGCAGCACCGAGGTCTCTCCTGATAATGAGTGAGTGAATTGGAATTCGTACTTCGGCTGATTTTAGAGGAATTTTTTAAAGTTCCAAAACTCCACACTTAGAATGCATTTCCAAGTGAAACCAGTCAATGTTAGCCTATGGAAGGAAATACAGGTTACTGGTAAGTATGGTTAGAATTACTTTTCAGGATCAGTAGTGGGCTGAAAGATGCAGCACTGAGGTCTCTCCTGATAACAGGTGAGTAAATCGGAATTCGTAGTTCAGCTGATTTTAGAGGAATTTGTTAAAGTTCCAAAACTCCACACTTAGAATGCATTTCCAAGTGAAACCAGTCAATGTTAGCCTATGGAAGGAAATACAGGTTACTGGTAAGTACGCTTAGATTTACTTTTTAGGGTCTGTACTGGGCTCAAAGTTGCAGCACTGCCATCTCTCGTGATAACAGATGAGTAAATCGGGATTCGTAGTTCGGCTGTTTTTAGAGGAATCTTTTGCTCAATAGTGAAGGAAGGGGGTGGGGCCTGAGGTGACATGTGTGCTAACATGCCCTGTGGCGCGTTTTAAGTCAGGGAATTAATTCCTCTTCAATCCTGAGGTCCCCTGTGGGCCAACTAGCCCACCAGGTACCTCCAGTATGCACCAGGGAGCTGCGTTGCAGAGAGGTGTAAAAAGGGGCGTGGCCTCATGACACCTCTCTGCAACTCAGCCCCCTGGCACATTTCCAGAGTGTTCAGAGGGCTCCCCCCTTTTTACAACACTTTGCAACGCAGCTCTGTGGCGCTTACTGGAGGTACCTGTTGGGCTAGTTGGCCCCTAGGGGACCACTGGATTGAAGAGGAATTAATTCCCCAACTTAAAGCACGCCACAGGGCATGTTTGCACACATATCAACTCATTCCCCGCCCCCTACCTTCACCACTGTGCAAACGCACCCCGTAGCATGCTCTAAGTTGGGGGATTAAGTCACCTTGCATACTGGGGGTCCGTGGGGGCCAACTAGCCCACCAGGAACCTTCAGTATGCACCAGGGGGCTGCGTTGCAGAGAGGTGTAAAAAGGGGCATGGCCTCATTGCACCTCTCTGCAACACAGCCCCCTGGCAAGTTACCAGAGGGGGAACTAAATCCCCTTGAATACTGGGGGTCCCTTGGGGCCAACTAGCCCACCAGGAACCTCCAGTATGCGCCAGGGGACTGCGTTGCAGAGAGGTGTAAAAAGGGACGTGGCCTCATTACACCTCTCTGCAACGCAGCCCCCTGGCACATTTCCAGAGGGGGAACTTAATCCCCTTGAATACTGGGGGTCCTTGGGAGCCAACTAGCCCACCAGGAACCTCCAGTATGTGCCAGGGGGCTGTGTTGCAGAGAGGTGTAAAAAGGGACGTGGCCTCATTACACCTCTCTGCAACGCAGCCCTCTGGAGCACTCGAGGCCCGTCACCCCCCGGGTTACAAAACAAATGGTTGTGGGAAGCTGCAAGGTCTCCAAAGCCCCGGGGTCCACCACTCCCGGGGGCTTTATGTATTGTGGGAGGGCCGGCTCCTGCAGTCTCCTGGGGTGTCCATCCTACCCTCCCATAGCAAGGAAATCTGTTCTCTCTTTCAAAATCTAAATCAGATTGCTTTTCTTACGTAGGGAGCTGCATGTTAGTAGCTTTCCCATGTGGAAAAGCAAAGCCGGCTCCCAAACACGTAGAGGTTGTGCACCAAAGGCGCTGAAGTCGCGCACCCTACAGAGTCGTGCATCCAGAACGTGCACACCAGGGGGCCGCACTGACCGCTGCGCTGGGTGCGCAACTTCTAATTTTACCGTAAAAAAATAGCCCCTATCAGTAATTTCTAATATCCCCGGGGACCCTATCTCCCTGATCTTATAAAAAAATGTTGGGGACAGTGGGGGGAGCCACAATGCCCCCACGGTCCCGCCTGCTCCCCGCCTTTTTCGGCAGCCGGCATTGCTTTTCCAGATGGGAAGATGCTAACTTGCATGTGGAAAAGCAATCTGGTTTGGATTTTGAAAGTGAGAACAGATTTCACTGCTCTGTCTTTCAAAATCTGAACCAAGGGGCATATTATCAAGCAGGGCAATAAAAAATATCGCCGTTTTAATGGGGTAGATAATATGGCCTTGTGAATTCCAATAGAAACCCATGTTCTGGTGTGAACATGGGCTTCTATTGGAAAGTAGTGCAAGGGTGTTGTAAATCTGGTTTGGATTTTGAGAGAGCAGGGTGCATCTGTAGGGTAAGTGCAGGTTAGTGTAGGGATAACAATTAGTATTCTAAGTCCATGGGGTGCATCTGTAGGATAAGTGCAGGTTAGTGTAGGGGTAACAATTACTATTCTTACTCCAGGGGGGCGCATCTGTAGGGTAAGTGCGTGTTAGTGTAGGGGTAACAATTACTATTCTAACTCCAGGGGGTGCATCTGTACGGTATGTGCTGGATAGTGTATTAGTAAAATCAGTGATATCATGAGTGATGTCACTGACCATATCATGAGTGATGGAATATGTGACGTCATCAGCAGTGCATTACGGGCGCGCAAGTTATAGTTAGCTGAACTAACTATAACAGTGGAATTTCAATGGTTTTGTAGGAGTGAAATGTCCAGCTAACTATAACACCCCTGAAACCTATGATTTTTTCAGTGAATATATATATATATATTACCTACTGGCAGTCACCAGTAGGTAGTTATAGTTAGGACCTAGTTTACATAGGAAATCCACAACATTCTATTTGGAATAACTTTGGCGCCGGTGGACAAATCTTCGTGAATTTCTCCAAGAAAATGGCCTGCTTGGTTCCGCTCCTTCCCTGAAAGTTTGGGGGTGATTCGTCAAGCCGGGGCGAGAAAAATGTGGGGTCCCAAAACGTGTTTTCCCCAAGCAATTTTCCGTAGGGACCTTTAGCCAGGGCTACAGCCCGAACGGCTGAACGGAATTACACGAAATTTGGCAGAGAGATAAAATTCGGTTCGCAAATTGTGCTTTTTGTTAAATGGTGTAAATCCGTTCAGTAGTTTCTGAGAAAATCAGAAGTAAAATCATAGCAATATCTAGAGACGGAGTTCAGCACACGTATGGAAATCTGTTCAATTTACGAGCGCGAGCTGTATGCTGATTGGCTGTGAACTGTCTGTCAACACTCGAAACCAGGAAGTGTTGGCAGCCATCTTGTGCCTCGCTAGAACCGAGTCACAAGAAAACAGTAAAGCAAAGTTGAGAAATAAGGGAAGGGGGTAGGCTAGAAACATTCTGACTCTCTAGGCTTGCACAGGGGGTCGTACATGGATTTTTAGGCTCTATTTTTTATTTTAATTTTTTTAAAGGAATATCGAGGCGTACACGTTTGGAAAGACGTACAATTACGAGCAAGAGCTGCATGCTGATTGGTTGTCAATACTCCAAAACAGGAAATGTTGGCAGCCATCTTGTTTATCGCGAGAGCTGAGTCACAAGAAAATAGTAAAACAAAGTTGAGATATAAGGAGGGTGGTACATGAATCTTTAGGCTCAATTTTTATTTAAAACAAAATAATAAATGGGGGGGGTACTCATGCAGTACTTGTACGCGGTGGAAAAGGTGAAAAAATCTAGAAGTTTGTTTTGTTTATTAGGTCCTAGGGGGGCAAATTACGGGAGCAATTTTTAGAGCTATATTTCTATGATAGTATGTAAAACTTTCCATTTTTTTTTGCTGCATCAGTTGTACTGTCTACGCATGCGCAGCCTTGTTTGCAAGTGCACTTTTTTTTCTTTTTCTTCAAGTTCGCCAAGCAAACCTCTCCTGATTTTAGGTATTAAATTTGCTGCTTTGCTTTCCCGGGTCATGTGTGTTATCCGGTGCTATACTTTTGTAGTATATTATTAAACATATTGTATGTATATTTATTTGAAATGTAGTGTTGAGGCGCCAAACGTTGATTACATACTCCGTCCAACCGCCATTTTAGTAGTTTTCCTTCGTTATATTTATTATACCTGTTACTTTCATTTTACCCTGCGTATATTTTCTCTGTGATCGATGAGATTTGGTGCCACAGATACCACGGTGTTTGTCCTTGGCCTCCAATCTTATCAGAGTTGGTCACACGTATACCTAGAAACTAATTTGAAGGACGTAAGGCACAGGCATTACAACACGTGTTGGTCAACAAAAAAAAACATTATTAAGATTATGCATTTATCATGTGTGGTAAATGCATAATAGTTGTAAAAGCATGTGTGGAAAAGCGATATGCATACTAATGGTTTTTTGGTGACGATCACGCGTGCTTATGAACCGGAGCTGGGCGTGGTGGAGTCTAGGGTACCCGGCGGAGGGGCACGCAGCTGCACTCATACAATGTAGAAGTAATATAGGATTCTTAAAACTTAAAAAAAAATATTCCATAATTATCCTACATTACGTCTTCTATTAGTATGTTCATTAAATACATGAATATATGTTTTTAAACAATTAAAAACATTTGCATCTTTTTTGTACAGGGCGCCATACATGACTTCACACAGAGGCTTTGATGCGACACGTAACCTCGAAGCGTATTCGTAGCATGTGCTGAGAATGATTAGCAGTATAAACTATGGTGCGATCACTCTCTCACTGTCAAATCAGAGCACAGAGCGCGCTATGAGAATGGTTAGAAGTGGTCACTCATTGGAGATCCAATTCAGGTGTGTGGCTTATCCACTGTATCATAACGTTACTTTTTAACCTGTTTAAGTTTGAGGTTTGCATGAAATACTATGCTATAGGCAGATATGGATGTTTTGGCAGCGCTTATCTCCATGAAGCTTGGTTATTACCATTTACATATAGGTGCCTGAGGGAGGGAAAAGAAGTCTATGTGAATGGCGAGGATTGCACAATAGTACCACATCACTCCTTAATTTGTAGACACGTACAATTGCATGGCTCTTGTATACAAGATGCGCCTGATTTGGACTGAGTTTTGAAAGGTAGTCCGACACCTGCTATCATAACAATGTTCAGTTTACTGGAAACTGGAGTTATTTACTTTGAAATAATGGAGATTTTGTGCAATGTTAGCAGGCATCGCTTACATGATTACGGTAACTGAGCGTGTGGTTTGATTAAAAAAAAGTTGTGTTAACTCCTCTGCATGGGAAGCTGGATGTTTCCATCTGGCGGTCGATTTTGACCTTGAAAGGAGAGTCAACCAAATGAGTCAGATAAGAGCGCTATTGTCTCAAAAAGAGGTCGTTCTTATATCTGGTACAGAAACATTTGTCCTTTATGAAGCAAACACCCGCACAGAAGTGCATGATTTATGAAATACAGACGTGCTCTTGAATTTTGGGGAGTTAATTTAGAGTATCTTTAATGTGTCCTTGACTACGCGGTTACCTTACTTTTTTAAAGTTAGAAGCAGTAACTTCTGTAGAAAGACTTCTGTAGAAAGTATATTTGTTTTTTTGGGGGGATTTTTTAATTCGATTTTTTCCCAGCATCTTTGGTGGATTGCGCTTAATACTCGCATTAGTTGCTGGTGTGCTTTTATTAATTTGTTTGCATAAATATGGATGCACATCCTGCAGCAGACGATAATATGTCCTGGCTGTTGCTGCTCCGCAACCGAATGCTTAGTTACTATGGAGCACTGCCTCTTGCAACATTGAGTGCAGCTTATGGATTATCGTTTCGATTTTCCTTTTCCACATGCGTTCAACCTGTGTTCTGTTGCCTGGGCTGCGATTTCGCCTGGGCCCTGGATTTGTGTCTCTGCAGTACGGTGTCTCCCAATGCGGATTATGACCAGTTAATGAGCCCCTTAGTGGTTCATGACTTGCAGCGACACATGGAATAATGGGACGTTGGAATGTTTTTGCAGTGGCGCTTGAATTTTTGGCACACAGTTACATTGAAGATGACCCAAGTTTTCCTCCGATGGTGATAGAGGCTCCGGTTGTTGAGGAACATGTATGTTCATGTATGTTCATTCTCACTATTGAATTGGATGGCTGAAATGTTTTCAGATGAGAACAATGACTTCCTCTTGGAGGCTGTTGCTACATACTGTGCTTACACGCTGGTGGATTAAGACTGTTTGATTTTTCTACGTATTCCTTATAATTTAGTTACTGTTTTCTATGAAAGAGCGAATAACTTTTTTTTGCAAATGTGAACTTGACTCTGCTTTTTAGTCTTGGACTCTGCGTTCCTAATTCGCTCACGTTTATATCACGTGCTTCGATCAAGGGAGGGTTCCGTGGGGCTGAGCCTTGCACTCACACCCTGTTAAGTTAGCATGGGTTTATTAGAAGCTTTCATGCTATTTTTGCTTTCCTGCTTTACTTTGCACACAACACGTACTTGTGATATTGTTTAGAGAAGGCTGAGTATTTTGCTTTATATGAGAATAATTTCATATGCTAGATTTGTAAACTGCCTTGCTAGTTTTGTGAGTATAGTGAGAGCATGGAACATCAAGGTTATCTTGAATACTGTGTCTGTTATTCAGAATGATCCTTGCATGTTCGAGCCATAATACATATGGAGCTGTGGGCACCTCTGATACTTGCGCGTTTCATAATCCATTGTGGAGGCAAAGTTACACACAGTTGGAGAACATTCGTATCTTGACAGCTTGTGGAGCACTGAATGTGATCCATTACTGCTGAGTACCAGAGGTATGGGTGTGCCCACGTAATCCTATGAGACTTTCTGTAGTTATAAACTAATCTGCTAGGTAGGGAGGGTGAAATGTAGGTATATTTTAAATTTGTTTACCTTTAGCATTATAGGATGCTTTCTCCGTTTGTATTTCATAGAATAGTAACAATGCTGACAACCTTGTTTCTGATAATATATTTGGTTGTGTTTTCTAAGGTAGTGTGCATGAGATTATGGCGTTAGAAATAAACATTTCAAAGTTGCAAGTGTCTTTATTTACATCTTGTTTTTGACTGCTGTAAGAGTATATTGAAAGAGTGCTTTTGTTATCCACTTTACTTCATGTAAAGTCGCATGTTCTGGGTTGACTAGTCATTGGTGTTTTTGCTCTAGGGTGAAGAACCAATGAGTGACTGATTGCTAGTTTGGTAGTGGGTTTGTGTAGTAAGGTGGGTTTTGGTACACCGTAATTCACTGAGGTCCTAAGTCTTTATGCACAGTTTTGTGTTAAGGTTTGTGATAAGGTTAGGCAAGAATGGTACCAAGTAGGTGTGTGTATTTGTGGTTGTTGTGTTGATTGCGTGGAAGATGACTAAGGTGAAAAATTAGAGAGGTTGCAGAGATGCAAACTTTCCATTTCTTTGTAAAGGAGGTGGGTGTTTAGTTTTCCAGTGCATATATATATTCACTGAAAAAAACATAGGTTTCAGGCATGCTTTAGTTAGGAATTAGCATTTAAAAAACCTTAGAAATTCACTGAAAAAAACATAGGTTTCACCACGTTACAGTTAGGAATTAGCATTTAAAAAACCTTAGAAATTCACTGAAAAAAACATAGGTTTCACCCATGTCATAGTTAGCTGGACATTTCTCTCATACAAAACCATTGAAATTCCCCCGCTATAGTTAGTTCAGCTAACTATAACTCACGCGCCCGCAATGCACTGCTGATGACGTCACATATTACATCACTCATGACATGGTCAGTGACATCACTCATCACATCACTGATGACATCTCAAATGACATCACTGATGACATCATCCTTGTGAAAGAGTGGCAGACCTCCTCTCACCCTAATATAACCTTTGATACACAGATTAAAAAAAAACCTAAAATTGTCAAAAAAATGGAGATACCAATACCAGTTACAACAACCTATTAGGTAATTCCAACATCTACATACACATCCACTCATTCAGCAACAGTTCTATATAGTCACTCATACATGTACTCACTCATCATATGTACTCATACTCCTATACATCCTGTTACACACCGATACTCATCCATAGAGTTACTCACACATCCATATACTTGCATATACAGCTATACACATACCACTACACTTACTTATACAGAAACGTACACATACTTACTCTCTTAAACAATCAATTATAGAAACACATATTTATTTAAACAGGAACTCCTCCAATCGCTCACTCTCACATATGCTCACTTATATACATCAATACTCACATATACTAGTTTAAAACATATGTAGTTACTCATAAAGATACTATTGAGACAGTGATTCACTCACTAACACACCCATACACACACTCATCCACCCATACAGTCCTGCACACATTCTGTTTTCAAAACACATACAAACAGTGAGTCAGTCATTCATGCATCTGTGCGCTAAGTAATACCCCCCAACAAACCATACAGACACTCATTCTAATACTCAAAACAACCAACTAATAACCCATATAGACACTCATGTAGGTACTCACCAACCCATGCAGTCACTTATATACAAAGTGAGACACTGATACAGATATTTACATATTTAAACATTACTCGCTAATACATGTATTCACTAAGGTATACTTAATAAGTCAGTTATGCAATCAATTTTACAAAAAAAACATCCATTTGGACACTTATTTACCCATTTATTGTTCCATCAACCTTTAGATATACATATATAAAAAATATGTATTTTTCAGAAAGACACACATTCACTGGATGATGTCATCAGTGAGGTCATCAGTGATGTCATTTGAGATGTCATCAGTGATGTGATGAGTGATGTCACTGACCATGTCATGAGTGATTTAATATGTGACGTCATCAGCAGTGCATTGCGGGCGTGTGAGTTATAGTTAGCTGAACTAACTATAACGGGGGAATATCAATGGTTTTGTATGAGAGAAATGTCCAGCTAACTATAACATGGGTGAACCTATGTTTTTTTCAGTGAATTTCTAAGGTTTTTTAAATGCTAATTTCTAACTATAACGTGGCTGAAACCTATGGTTTCTTCAGTGAATATATATATAGACTAGATTGCACCGTAAATCCACCGCCGGGAACTCTACCCTGCATGACAGAAGTTCACATATCAAACACCTAGTGAATAGCATCCCATATGGGGAGATGCTAAGGCTCAAGAGGATTCATAGCAGGGAGAGTGACCTGAAAGACGCCCAAAGAGAGAGTAAAAACAGATTTTTACAGAGGGGCTACTCTAACAAAATCATAGATGCAGCTATACAAAAAACCGCACAAAAAGATAGATCCGAACTGTTGTCAGGACACATTGAGTTGCCACCGGAAGGGGAAGCCATAGTTACTAGGCCACCAGAATTCAGGATAATTGTGCAGTACAGCGCACAATTTAAACAAATCCAATCTATCATTAGCAAGAATTGGCCACTAGTCCTCAGTGACCCTGTGATAGGGAGTGATCTTCCAAAAAGACCTTCCATCACTTACAGCAGGGGGCAGTCTATGAGGGACGAGCTAAAAAAACCAGCCCAGAGGTCTTAGAGTCGACAGTATGGTACCAAACACATACAGGCTTTTTTAATTGTAAGGTATGCAAGGCCTGCCAACAAGCAGTCAACAAATCCTGCTACCTCTCGCCATTCGACAGGAGGGAACATAAAATAGACAAGGTGTTAACATGCAAAACTGAATACGCCGTCTATGTCCTGATATGTCCTTGCGAACTGCTCTATGTCGGGAGTACCAAACATCCCGTACATAAAAGAATCCTCCAACATTTAAGAGCAATTGACAATCAAGACAATACCTACCCTGTCGCGAGACATTTTAAAGCCAAGCATGACTCTAAGAGCTATAAACTCAGGTACTATGTAACAGACTGCGTACCAGCAAGTAGACGAGGCGGCAACAGAGAGGTCAAACTTCGCCGCCTTGAGACCCATTATATACTTGTGCTGAATACCAAGCATCCGTGAGGTCTTAATATTACCGAAGATCTTTACACATGTTTATAGTGGGTTCACTTGAGGTACTAACGGCACATGATTTATCTTATTTGCATTATCTATTAGCATGTTTTATGGATTTTAGACACATATTTATTCTGATGAAATTTCTTAGTCTGTTATGCTATGCCATCTTTTAGCAATGAAATTTACTGTGATGGTCATTTTTAGATATACTTAATTTATAAATCAATTTTTAGCCTTTATATGCCATTTAAGGTTTTTATGGGTGTAACAATTAATTGATTTGCTAATGTATATTTATTTATTGCTGTTTATGGTTGGTAGTTTACAGATTGAAATTTATTTATTGATTTGAATTTCTAGATCCACATATGACATGCGTTGTTTTGCACAGAAATCGTGGCCAGTTTTTACCACTATGGTATTTCAATGATATCATTTTTAATCCCCATACAAGTGGCTCCTTATGTGACTATATTATCTGACTATTTGCACTTTATCTCCGTCCCTTTGGGATTTGAATTCATTGGACATTTCAAGCGTATGGGGCTCCATACTGTTCCACCCAGAAACATACCCAGGGATGCAAAGAAAATATGCTGCTATATTTCGAAATCATGTATTTAGCACAGACATCAGGATTCATGCTGCACTGAGACTCAATAATGATGAATTTATTTATTTAAATCACGTTTATTTTCTTTTTCTCACCTTCACAAAAATTAGGCATTGTATGTTTTTTATGCTGATACACAGGGTTGAATTGATTTTAATTGGCCAACCGTATATTTATAGTACTATTTGTATTAAAAAAAAAATGAACTTATAAACAAAACGATTTTGTAGTTCACAAACCAGTATTTTTTCTATGTTTATACAACATGTAGGCCATAACCTGTAATGTCATCAACGTATTTAAACCAATGCCGATAATCCATCTGTGTCATGTGATCAAGCGCTCTGTGTAGCGCCAAACGCATCATGATGCCTGGGAGCACAAACACTGAATAAACCACCTTGCACAAAATCTTGGTCCGTGTCCGTGTTTTCAAGAGGAGCTAAGCCTACCTTGCTGCCGGATTATCCTTGGAATATATATATATATATATGCGTCCACAAGTGCTCAGGTTTTGAAGCCGCACACCGCTGACAGGTAGGTTCACACCTCTTTATTCAGGCAACAAACAGATTTCCATCTTGTTATTTACATCTCCCGGCCTTACGCGTTTCAAAGCCCTTGTGCTTCTCATCAGAGGCCGCATCAGGAAAGATTTCATTGCTGCCACACCCCTACTGCCTGTATTTGTTGACTTTAATTGGCTTCCGCTGTGCCTTTACAAATCAATTGTCTTACTCATTATTGGAGCATGCTAGGATATGTGGTTCTTTTAGCATTTTTTCAACCCTCCGGTGGGTTTCTTTCCAGTCTGTTACATACGAGACCATTTTAAAACCTTTTGACGGGTCCCAGATGAAAGTCTGCTTGCTGCAATTCTGTTCCTGCAGCGCAGATATCGATGGGATGTGGCCCCTCAACCAGACCTTCAAGCTTAATGGGTGGTGCGTCGCTTCCACGGCCGGAGCCGCCGTGCTATTATGCGTCCAAAAGTGCTCAGGTTTTGAAGCTGCACACCGCTGACAGGTAGGTTCACACCTCTTTATTCAGGCAACAAACAGATTTCCATCTCGTTATTTCCATCTCCTGGCCTTACACGTTTCAAAGCCCTTGTGCTTCTCATCAGAGGCCGCATCAGGAAAGATATCATTGCTGCCACACCCCTACTGCCTGTATTTGTTGACTTTAATTGGCTTCCGCTGTGCCTTTACAAATCAATTGTCTTACTCATTATTGGAGCATGCTAGGATATGTGGTTCTTTTTGCATTTTTTCAACCCTCCGGTGGGTTTCTTTCCAGTCTGTTACATACGAGACCATTTTAAAACCTTTTGACGGGTCCCAGATGAAAGTCTGCTTGCTGCAATTCTGTTCCTGCAGCGCCGATATCGATGGGATGTGGCCCCTCAACCAGACCTTCAAGCTTAAGGGGTGGTGCGTTGCTTCCACGGCCGGAGCCGCCGTGCTATTATGCGTCCAAAAGCGCTCAGGTTTTGAAGCCGCACACCGCTGACAGGTAGGTTCACACCTCTTTATTCAGGCAACAAACAGATTTCTATCTCGTTATTTCCATCTCCTGGCCTTACACGTTTCAAAGCCCTTGTGCTTCTCATCAGAGGCCGCGTCAGGAAAGATATCATTGCTGCCACACCCCTACTGCCTGTATTTGTTGACTTTAATTGGCTTCCGCTGTGCCTTTACAAATCAATTGTCAAACTCATTATTGGAGTATGCTGGGATATGTGGTTCTTTTAGCATTTTTTCAACCCTCCGGTGGGTTTCTTTCCAGTCTGTTACATACGAGACCATTTTAAAACCTTTTGACGGGTCCCAGATGAAAGTCTGCTTGCTGCAATTCTGTTCCTGCAGCGCCGATATCGAGGGGATGTGGCCCCTCAACCAGACCTTCAAGCTTGATGGGTGGTGCGTCGCTTCCACGGCCGGAGCCGCCGTGCTATTATGCGTCCAAAAGTGCTCAGGTTTTGAAGCCGCACACCGCTGACAGGTAGGTTCACACCTCTTTATTCAGGCAACAAACAGATTTCCATCTCGTTATTTACATCTCCCGGCCTTACGCGTTTCAAAGCCCTTGTGCTTCTCATCAGAGGCCGCATCAGGAAAGATTTCATTGCTGCCACACCCCTACTGCCTGTATTTGTTGACTTTAATTGGCTTCCGCTCTGCCTTTTTCAAATAAATTGACTTACTCATTATTGGAGCATGCTGGGATATGTGGTTCTGTTTGTTGCCTGAATAAAGAGGTGTGAACCTACCTGTCAGCGGTGTGCGGCTTCAAAACCTGAGCACTTTTGGACGCATATATATATATATATATTACCTACTGGCGATAGCCAGTAGGTATATATAGTTAGGATTTTTTTCCTATGGGATTTTTGAAAATTCTATGTCGAATAACTTTGGCGTTTGAGGACAGAATTGGCTGAAATTTTCAGGAAAATGGAACATTTTGTTTCTGAGCAGCCCCTGAAAATTTGGGGGGGTTTCGTCAAGGGGGGGCCGAGAAAAAAGGGGGGTCCCAAAACGTGTTTTTCCCATGCAATTTTCCATAGGGCGGTTGGCCTCACTTTTAGCCTGAACGGCTGAATGGATTTACACCAAACTTGGCAAAATTGTAGGGACTGGTAGCCCGATGTGCCTTTGCTATGTCTCAAGATATAGGCTCCAGTGGTTTTTACGAAAATTAACTTTGAAAAATATATATTGGGCTACATTGGGCTATATATATGTTGGAGCCCAAATGTAGCCCAATGTAGCCCAATGTAGCCCAATGTAGCCCAAAGATGGCCACCAGAGACAAAAAAAAACAAATGTAGCCCAAATATCAGCCAGATGTAGCCCAACTATAGCCCAATGACAGAATGTCCCAGAGTGTTCTAAAGAACAACTAGAGTGCTAACAGTCCTACTTATTACAAAGGTATGGCACACCTGAAGCCATCTTGATTGGAATAAAGTGGTAACTCTTAAAACATATAATTTAAAAAGGAACAAAATGAGGGGGTTCATTTTGCCATAGAAAGTATGATTAGCGAATATATGACGAAATCCCGCATACCATCAGTCCGCAAAAAAAATCCCGCATGTACTATTAGGCCGCAAATTAAAATAACGAAAACTTTTAGAACGAATATGCCTTTAGCTTACACTAAACAACTAAACTACCCTAAACCCTAAAACACTACCCCCAGCATGACCCTACACTACACAAACAGTACAACACTACCCTAAACCCTAAAACACTACCCCCAGCATGACCCTACACTACACAAACACTACAACACTACCCTAAACCCTAAAACACTACCCCCAGCATGACCCTACACTACGCAAACACTACAACACTACCCAAAACCCTAAAACACTACACCCCAGCATGACCCTACACTACGCAAACACTACAACACTACCCTAAACCCTAAAACACTACCCCCAGCATGACCCTACACTACACAAACACTACAACACAACCCTAAACCCTAAAACACTACCCCCAGCATGACCCTACACTACACAAACACTACAACACAACCCTAAACCCGAAAACACTACCCCCAGCATGACCCTACACTACGCAAACACTACAACACTACCCTAAACCCTAAAACACTACCCCCAGCATGACCCTACACTACGCAAACACTACAACACTACCCAAAACCCTAAAACACTACACCCCAGCATGACCCTACACTACGCAAACACTACAACACTACCCTAAACCCTAAAACACTACCCCCAGCATGACCCTACACTACGCAAACACTACAACACTACCCAAAACCCTAAAACACTACACCCCAGCATGACCCTACACTACGCAAACACTACAACACTACCCTAAACCCTAAAACACTACCCCCAGCATGACCCTACACTACGCAAACACTACAACACTACCCTAAACCCTAAAACACTACTCCCAGCATGACCCTACACTACGCAAACGCTACAACACTACCCTAAACCCTAAAACACTACCCCCAGCATGACCCTACACTACGCAAACACTACAACACTACCCTAAACCCTAAAACACTACCCCCAGCATGACCCTACACTACGCAAACACTACAACACTACCCAAAACCCTAAAACACTACCCCCCAGCATGACCCTACACTACGCAAACACTACAACACTACCCAAAACCCTAAAACACTACACCCAGCATGACCCTACACTACGCAAACACTACAACACTACCCAAAACCCTAAAACACTACACCCCAGCATGACCCTACACTACGCAAACACTACAACACTGCATGACCCTACACTACGCAAACACTACAACACTACCCAAAACCCTAAAACACTACACCCCAGCATGACCCTACACTACGCAAACACTACAACACTACCCAAAACCCTAAAACACTACCCCCAGCATGACCCTACACTACGCAAACACTACAACACTACCCAAAACCCTAAAACACTACCCCCAGCATGACCCTACACTACGCAAACACTACAACACTACCCTAAACCCTGAAATACTACACCCCAGCATCACCCTACACTACGCAAACACTACAACACTACCCAAAACCCTAAAACACTACCCCCAGCATGACCCTACACTACGCAAACACTACAACACTATCCTAAACCCTAAAACACTACGCCCAGCATGACCCTACACTACGCAAACACTACAACACTACCCTAAACCCTAAAACACTAGCCCCAGCATGACCCTACACTACGCAAACACTACAACACAACCCTAAACCCTAAAACACTACCCCCAGCATGACCCTACACTACGCAAACACTACAACACTACCCTAAAACACTACCCCCAGCATGACCCTACACTACGCAAACACTACAACACAACCCTAAACCCTAAAAACTACCCCCAGCATGACCCTACACTAAACAACCACCACAACTCTACACTATACTAACACAACACTACACTACACAACACTACACTACACTACACAATCACTAACCCACGAAAAAATTAACACAAACCCACTTACCTCTCTCGTCATCGTGGTTTTCACAACGCAAATGCATTTACCATACATGCCTTTAAAACGTAATTCTTTGTAAAGGCATGCGCGATAAATGCACATGCGTTTTGAAAAAATGCGGGATAATGGTATGCGAGGTCAATGACCTTGCGGGATAATGGTATGCGGACTGAAAGTCTGCGGGATAAAAAATGCAGGAAAATGGCTGCAAACCATGATTAGCAGCAGACTTCCCTGGTAAGCACTAGCTTTACTACAGTGATCTAATGAGCAACTAGAGTGCTAACATTCAGAATTTATGGCAAATGTGTGACAACATCTGAATGCCTTCTTGATAGAACCAAAGTAAACAAGCATTGAAAATGCAATTGATCTCGCCCTCGTTTAAGTTAAAGCCATTCTGTTTGTAATGAGTTGGCTTTTTAGCTTTGCTTTTATTAGTGTTTTTAAAACTTTCATGTAAATAACATGCATATGTATGCATATATGTATATGTATGCATGCATTTATATTTATATAGATATGCAGATTATATATGTTTATATATGTATATTACCTACTGGCGATAGCCAGTGGGTATATATAGTTAGGATTTTTTCTCTATGGGATTTCTGAAAATTCTATGTCTAATAACTTTGGCGTTTGTGGACGGAATTGGCTGAAATTTTCAGGAAAATGGCACATTTTGTTTCTGAGCAGCCCCTAAAAATTTGGGGGGGTTTCGTTAAGGGGGGGCCGAGAAAAAAGGGGGGTCCCAAAACGCGTTTTTCCCATTCATTTTTCCATAGGGCGGTTGGACTCACTTTTAGCTCGAACGGCTGAATAGATTTACATGAAACTTGGCAAAATTGTAGATATGGTTTGCCCGACGTGCCTTTGCTATGTCTCAATATATGTGCTCTAGTGGATTTTGAGAAATTAACATTTAAAAAAATATATATATCTGTGACAGCGCTCCGGTTAGCGCCCCGGTTCGCGTACCTGACTCGTAACGGAACTTCGCGAAGCGAAGCTGATTGGCTCTCCGGTGTCTGTCAACATTCTAAACAGTCCGGAGCGGCCGCCATCTTGTCTCTCGGTACGATCGAGAGACAAGATGTGGTGAAAAACGAAGGGGGAAATGAAGGAAAGGGGGCAAGGTAGACCACTCCTGACCCCTTAGGATTGATGAGGGGGATATTAAAGTGCCCCGCGGGGCAAAATATAAAAAAAAACGGGATATTAAAGTCCCCCGCGATTTTTCGCGGTAGAGGCGCTTCCCGGTACGCGAACCGGGCAGCTAACCGGCAGCGTAACGGGAGTCCGCCATCTTGTGTTTTTGGAGCGTCCGGTTCGCGTACCGGGTAGCGTCCCGGTAAGCGTAACAAGGGGAAAACCAAGAGAAACAGTAAAAAAACAAATTAAGGGAATAGATTTCCAGCAAACTTGGCAAAATTGTAGGGACTGTTTGTTTGATGTGCCTTTGCAAGGCCTCAAGATATGTGCACGTGTGGATTTTGTCTAATTAAGGTTAAAAAAAATATATATATCTGTAAGCGTGCTCCGGCACGCTTACGTTACGGGTTTTGTTTGCGCTGCAGAGCCGATACGTCACGGTTATGCGACGCGTCATGAGGCGTCTCACGTGGCTACGTGATAGGTCACGTAATAAAGAATATATTTTACAGCTATAGATATTAGCTTTTAAAAAACCAATGAAATTCACTGAAAAAAACCATAGGTTATAGACCATATATAGTTAGGAATTTGCATTTACAAAACCTTGAAAATTCACTGAAAAAACCATAGGTTAGAGACCATATATAGTTAGCTGGACATTTTATTGACATAAAACCAATGAAATTCCATATATAGTTAGTTGCACTAACTATATATCGCGCACCCGCAATCCACTGCTGATGATGTCACATATTACATCATTCATGACATGGTCAGTGACATCACTGATGACATCACTGATGACATCTCAAATGACATCACTGATGACATCACTGATGACATCTCAAATGACATCACTGATGACATCATGACACACCAATACCAGTTACTACATACGCACTCACTGATTCCTACGTCTACACACACATTCACTCATTCACCCATACAATCACTCATACATACAGTCACTCATTATTACAACACTATCATATGCACTCATACACCTATGCAGACACTCACACACTGCCTCTCATCCATGGAGTTACTCACACACCTAGTCAGTCCTGTAAAGAATCAATCACACTTCCATTTCCTCATCTATACAGTTAAACACAGAACACCATACTTCAGTGACATCACTGATGACATCACTGATGACATCTCAAATGACATCACTGATGACATCTCAAATGACATCACTGATGACATCATGACACACCAATACCAGTTACTACATACGCACTCACTGATTCCTACGTCTACACACACATTCACTCATTCACCCATACAATCACTCATACATACAGTCACTCATTATTACAACACTATCATATGCACTCATACACCTAGTCAGTCCTGTGAAGAATCAATCACACTTCGATTTCCTCATCTATACAGTTAAACACAGAACACCATACTTTTCACACATATACTAACACATACTTACTCTCTTATACAATCACTGATACAAGTACACATTGATATGCACAGAGTCACACACCTCCCAGCCAGCCACACACACACTCAGTCTTCCATACATCCACTCATTCTTCAATATGTAAAACATATTTAAACTTTACAAAAACACACAGACACTAGATGATGTCATCAGTGATGTCATTTGAGATGTCATCAGTGATGTCATCAGTGATGTCATTTGAGATGTCATCAGTGATGTCATCAGTGATGTCACTGACCATGTCATGAATGATGTAATATGTGACATCATCAGCAGTGGATTGCTGGTGCGCGATATATAGTTAGTGCAACTAACTATATATGGAATTTCATTGGTTTTATGTCAATAAAATGTCCAGCTAACTATATATGGTCTCTAACCTATGGTTTTTTCAGTGAATATATATATATATATATATATATATATATATATATATATATATATATATATATATATATATATATATATATATATATATATATATATATTACCTACTGGCGGTCGCCAGTAGGTAGTTATAGTTAGGATAATTTTCAATGTTAAATCTCAACATTCTATTTTGAATAACTTTGGCGCCGGTTGTCGAATCTGCCTGAAATTTTCAGGAAAATGGTCTCATGGCGGTCCGGTCCTTCCCTGAAAGTTTGGGGGGGATTCGTCAAGCGGGGGCCGAGATAAAAGGGGGGTCCCAAAACGCGTTTTCCCCATGTTAATTTCCATAGGGCGGTCGATTTCACTTTTAGCCCGAACGGCTGAATGGATTTCCACCAAACTTGGCAAAATTGTAGGGACTGGTAGCCCGATGTGCCTTTGCTATGTCTCAAGATATGTGCTCCAGTGGATTTTGAGTAATTTAGGTTCAAAAAAATATATATATCTATAGGCGCTCTCCCGTGCGCGCACGGGAGAGCGCTCCAGGCGCGACACGCGACTTGCGCGCAGGAAGCTGATTGGATCTCAGTTGTCTGTAAACATTCTAAACAGTGCGGAGCGGCCGCCATCTTGTGTCTCGGTAAAATCGAGACACAAGGGGTTTGAAAAAAAAAGGGGCAAATGACCATAAGGGGGAAGAGTAGACCCCCTCTGACCCCCTAGGTTTGATGTAGGGACTAAAATAGGGTCCTGCAGGGCATTAAAAAATTTTTTTCGTTTTGCGCGGGGATAGGCGCTCTCCCGTGCGCGCACGGGAGAGCGCTCCAGGCGCGACACGCGACTTGCGCACAGGAAGCTGATTGGATCTCAGTTGTCTGTAAACATTCTAAACAGTGCGGAGCGGCCGCCATCTTGTGTCTCGGTAAAATCGAGACACAAGGGGTTTGAAAAAAAAAGGGGCAAATGACCATAAGGGGGAAGAGTAGACCCCCTCTGACCCCCTAGGTTTGATGTAGGGACTAAAATAGGGTCCTGCAGGGCAATAAAATTTTTTTTCGTTTTGCGCGGGGGAAGCGCATGGTACGCGCACCGGAAGCACGGGGAAAATCCAGGACTATATTTATGAAGGCCTTGCGCTGTTAGTTTTGCGCTTCCTGTGCGTCAATTTTTGTGACGCACCAGCGGTGTAAAAAAATGCGCATTGTTATGCAATATTTAAAAAGTGACGCATCTATCTAGATGCGTCACTTTTTAAATATAGTGCAACGAGGTACATTTTATTACACTGCTGGTGTTATGCGTCACTTTTCTGTGCGCACTCCTTATGACGTTCCAGATGTGTCATATTTAATGTATGACGAATCATGTTGCAGATACAATATGGCGCAGAGTTTTAAAAAGTGACCCATGTACCTAGATGCGTCACTTTTTAAAAATAGCGTCAGGTATAATGTATGCAGAGGGGGTGTTCTCCCGCAAAAAGCTTTGTAATAGCGACGCAGTGAAATCTTTGAGATTTCACTGCGTCAGTTTTAGGATGCTGTTGCGTCAAAATCTTGTGCCTGCTTTACAGCAGGTGTTAGACTGAGGCAAGACCTTTCATATGCTGCTTTCCCCATTTGAAAGGACACATTACTGGAGTTGCGTCACTTTTGTGACGCACTCCAGCAATGCGTTACTTGGAATGTCATAAGGAGTGCGCACAGAAAAGTGACGCATTGCACCAGTAGTGTAAAAAAATGTGTTGCGTTGCGTTATATTTAAAAAGTGAGGTATCTAGGTAGATGGGTCACTTTTTAAAATCAAGCGCCACATTATATCTGCGTGAGGTATAATGCATGCAGAGGGGGTGTTCCCCCACAAAAAGCTTTGTAATAGCGACGCAGTGAAATGTTTGAGATTTCACTGCGTCACTTTTAGGATGCTGTTGCATCCTTTAAATATAGTGCAACGAGGCACATTTTATTACACTGCTGGTGTGATGCGTCACTTTTCTGTACACAGTCCTTATGACATTCCAGATGTGTCATATTTAATGTATGACGAATCATGTTGCAAGGAGTTACAGATACGTCAGTATTTCTGACATATGTGTAAACATAAAAGTGATGCGAGGCCGGCGCAAAATTTTGACGCAATAGCATCCTAAAAGTGACGCAGGGAAATCTCATAGATTTCAGTACGTTGTTATTACCAAGCTTTTTGCGAGGGATTGCCCCCTCTGCATACATTATACCTGATGCAGATACAATATGGCGCAGAGTTTTAAAAAGTGACCCATGTACCTAGATGCGTCACTTTTTAAAAAATAGTGTCAGGTATAATGCATGCAGAGGGGGTGTTCCTTGCAAAAAGCTTGGTAATAATGACGCAGTGAGTCACTTTTAGGATGCAGTTGCGCCAAAATCTTGCGCCTGCTTCACAGCAAACCTTTCACATGGTGCTTTTTCCATGTGAAAGGAGACATTACTGGAGTTGCGTCACTTTTGTGACGCACTCCTGCAATGCGTTACTTTTGTGTTTAGAGATATGTCAGAAATACTGACATATCTGTAACTCCTTGCGAATTGATTAGTCATATATTAAATATGACATATGTGGAATGTCATAAGGAGTGCGTCCAGATAAGTGACGCATCGCTATGACGCACTCCAGCAATGCGTTACTTGGAATGTCATAAGGAGTGCGCACAGAAAAGTGACGCATTGCACCAGTAGTGTAAAAAAATGTGTTGCGTTGCGTTATATTTAAAAAGTGAGGTATCTAGGTAGATGGGTCACTTTTTAAAATCAAGCGCCACATTATATCTGCGTGAGGTATAATGCATGCAGAGGGGGTGTTCCCCCACAAAAAGCTTTGTAATAGCGACGCAGTGAAATGTTTGAGATTTCACTGCGTCACTTTTAGGATGCTGTTGCATCCTTTAAATATAGTGCAACGAGGCACATTTTATTACACTGCTGGTGTGATGCGTCACTTTTCTGTACACAGTCCTTATGACATTCCAGATGTGTCATATTTAATGTATGACGAATCATGTTGCAAGGAGTTACAGATACGTCAGTATTTCTGACATATGTGTAAACATAAAAGTGATGCGAGGCCGGCGCAAAATTTTGACGCAATAGCATCCTAAAAGTGACGCAGGGAAATCTCATAGATTTCAGTACGTTGTTATTACCAAGCTTTTTGCGAGGGATTGCCCCCTCTGCATACATTATACCTGATGCAGATACAATATGGCGCAGAGTTTTAAAAAGTGACCCATGTACCTAGATGCGTCACTTTTTAAAAAATAGTGTCAGGTATAATGCATGCAGAGGGGGTGTTCCTTGCAAAAAGCTTGGTAATAATGACGCAGTGAGTCACTTTTAGGATGCAGTTGCGCCAAAATCTTGCGCCTGCTTCATAGCAAACCTTTCACATGGTGCTTTTTCCATGTGAAAGGACACATTACTGGAGTTGCGTCACTTTTGTGACGCACTCCTGCAATGCGTTACTTTTGTGTTTAGAGATATGTCAGAAATACTGACATATCTGTAACTCCTTGCGAATTGATTAGTCATATATTAAATATGACATATGTGGAATGTCATAAGGAGTGCGTCCAGATAAGTGACGCATCGCTATTTTCACGTAGCGATGCGTCACTTTTCAGAAATGAGGCCTCCAGTTTATTCACTGTGTCATAAATTTCTTTTCTAACACTCACCTTCTTTCAGTCCTCCTACTTCACTTCCTTTCACCTCTCATACCTTTCTGTTCTTTCTTACTCATTCTCCTTTCAATTATCAATGCACTATATTTCACTTACTCTTCATTTTTTAAGATTATAGCTCTTTGATGAGAATTGGAGGTAGTTCTGAAAAGAACTTTTGGTTTTCTTCTTTTAACTGAAGAGGAACAAAAACAGGGAATAGAAACTGCTCAACAGGAGCAAAAAGAAAAGAAAAAAATTAGGGGTGGGAAGGGCAGTGATGGTTCTCTAATGCCCGAACCATGAGCAGGACACTTTGCTCCCCATAGGTGAGGAGTTGATTGCAGTATCTGCATCTGACGACCCCATGGTTGAATGCAGGTTGGATGTTTGCTACCTGCCCCTGAGCTTGTTCTCTTCCAGAAGAAGTTGCTCCTCCGGTTGATGTAGAGGCCCCATCTCTAGGAACCTCCTGTGCCAGAGCCCTGACACTTTCCCGGGCAAAATTCTGGGGGTGCTTGGTCTCCACATGGCGAATCATGGTGAAGTTGCCAAAAGAGTATTTTTTTAGGGGGTTACCCCGTGACAGGACCTTTTTGCAGATCCTGCACTCTACTTTTGGTGCATTCACCTTTTTCTGGTCTGCAGGAAACTTAAAAAATTTCCAGATGAAATGTCCCTTCTTCTTTGGGGTAGGTGGCTCTTCATCAATGAAGTCATCTTCACTGCTGGATGATCTGGCAGCCATGATTATCCAAGAAATATGCAAGAGCAAAACAGGCAGGTCTTTCAGTCACAAAAGTGAAAGAAGAAGTGAAGGAAATGGGTGGGGATTTCATTCATTGTAAAAAAAAACTGTTAGCAACCAATGAAAAGTGTTATTTTAGGGTCACATGACCCGACGCGCTTACGCTGCGCGCTCAGGTGCACTTCCGGGTGCGTTTACGCAGCGCGATCGTAGGCGCTTCCGGGGCGCAAACGTGGCGCGATCGTAGGCGCTTCCGGGGCGCAAACGTGGCGCGATCGTAGGCGCTTCCGGGGCGCAAACGTGGCGCGATCGTAGGCGCTTTTGCGTGCGTTTAGGAGCCGCGCACGTAGGCGCTTCCGAGGGCACGTACGTTGCGCGCCGAAGTGACGTCATCAATCTTTCATAGAAATGCATAATCATTTTCCATATTAAAAAAAAAAATTTTTATTTGTATGGTACGAAATGTTTTGCATTATTATTAACTTTTCATTCATATTTTTTTTTCACGAACGACAGTTGCGCTCTGGGTGCGCTTTCAGATGAGCGCACGGAGAAGCTTACAGGAGAGCTTAGCTGAAAGCTTCCCCGAGCGCGCACCCAGAGCGCAAAAGAAAAAAATTATAAAAAAAATGAATACTTAAAAAAAAACAGCAAATTGTAAAAAAAAAAAAGGTAAGAAACTCGATATACAAAGGAATTAGCATTTAAAAAACCTATGAAATTCACTGAAAAAACCATAGGTTTCACACCAGTTATAGTTAGGAATTAGCATTTAAAAAACCTATTAAATTCACTGAAAAAACCATAGGTTTCACACCAGTTATAGTTAGCTGGAAATTTTACTGATATAAAACCATTGAAATTCCCACGTTATAGTTAGTCGGACTCACTATAACTTGCGCGTGCAATGCACTGCTGATGACATCACATATTACATCACTCATGACATGGTCAGTGACATCACTCATGACATCACTGATGACACCATCCAGTGAATATGTGTCTTTCTGAAAAATAAATATTAGTGAGTTATGTTTAAATATTTAAATATATATATTAGTGTTTCACTTTGTGTATAAGTGGCTACATGTGTTGATAAGTAGCTACATGCGTATGTATATGGGTTATTAGATATTTTTATTAGTATCAGTATGAGTGTCTATATGGTTTGGTGGGGGTATTACTTAGCACATAGATGCATGAGTGACTGACTCTTTCTTTGTATGTGTTTTGAAGACAGCATATGTACAGGACTGTATGGGTGGATGAGTGTCTATATGTGTTTGTTAGTGAGTAAATGACTGTCTCACTAGTGTCTTTATCAGTAACTACATATGTTTTAATCTAGTATATATGAATATTGATGTATATAAGTGAGTATATGTGAGAGTAAGAGATTGTAAGAGTTCCTGTTTAAATAAGTATGTGTTTCTATAAGTGATTGTTTAAGAGAATAAATATGTGTAATTTTCAATAGAAGTAAGGTGGAAGTGTGTGTATAACTCTATATTCAAATAAATGGTTGTTCAATAGTTTATTTGCACGTGTGAATATGTGTGTGAGTAACTTTTGGATGAATGTCGGTGTGTAACAGGATGTATAGGTGTATCTCTTCATATGATGAGTGAGTATATGTATGAGTGACTATATAGAACTGTTGGTGAATGAGTGGATGTGTATATAGATAGTGGAATTACTGAATTGCTTGTTGTAACTGATATAGGTATCTCCATTTTTTTAAAAATTTCAGTTTCTATTTTTGAATATGTGTCTCAAGGGTTACATTATAGTGAAAGGAGGTCTGTCAATATGTCACAAGGATGGTGTCATGAGTGATGTCACTGACCATGTCATGAGTGATGTAATATGTGATGTCATCAGCAGTGCATTGCACGCGCAAGTTATAGTGAGTCCGACTAACTATAACGTGGGAATTTCAATGGTTTTATATCAGTAAAATTTCCAGCTAACTATAACTGGTGTGAAACCTATGGTTTTTTCAGTGAATTTAATAGGTTTTTTAAATGCTAATTCCTAACTATAACTGGTGTGAAACCTATGGTTTTTTCAGTGAATATATATATATATATATATATATATATTACCTACTGGCGATAGCCAGTAGGTATATATAGTTAGGATTTTTTTCCTATGGGATTTTTGAAAATTCTATGTCGAATAACTTTGGCTTATGAGGACAGAATTGGCTGAAATTTTCAGGAAAATGGAACATTTTGTTTCTGAGCAGCCCCTGAAAATTTGGGGGGGTTTCGTCAAGGGGGGGCCGAGAAAAAAGGGGGGTCCCAAAACGTGTTTTTCCCATGCAATTTTCCATAGGGCGGTTGGCCTCACTTTTAGCCTGAACGGCTGAATGGATTTACACCAAACTTGGCAAAATTGTAGGGACTGGTAGCCCGATGTGCCTTTGCTATGTCTCAAGATATAGGCTCCAGTGGTTTTTACGAAAATTAACTTTGAAAAATATATATTGGGCTACATTGGGCTATATATATGTTGGAGCCCAAATGTAGCCCAATGTAGCCCAATGTAGCCCAATGTAGCCCAAAGATGGCCACCAGAGACAAAAAAAACAAATGTAGCCCAAATATCAGCCAGATGTAGCCCAACTATAGCCCAATGACAGATTGTCCCAGAGTGTTCTAAAGAACAACTAGAGTGCTAACAGTCCTACTTATTACAAAGGTATGGCACACCTGAAGCCATCTTGATTGGAATAAAGTGGTAACTCTTAAAACATTTAATTTAAAAAGGAACAAAATGAGGGGGTTCATTTTGCCATAGAAAGTATGATTAGCGAATATATGACGAAATCCCGCATACCATCAGTCCGCAAAAAAAATCCCGCATGTACTATTAGGCCGCAAATTAAAATAACAAAAACTTTTAGAACGAATATGCCTTTAGCATACACTAAACAACTAAACTACCCTAAACCCTAAAACACTACCCCCAGCATGACCCTACACTACACAAACAGTACAACACTACCCTAAACCCTAAAACACTACCCCCAGCATGACCCTACACTACACAAACACTACAACACTACCCTAAACCCTAAAACACTACCCTTAGCATGACCCTACACTACACAAACACTACAACACTACCCTAAACCCTAAAACACTACCCCCAGCATGACCCTACACTACACAAACACTACAACACTACCCTAAACCCTAAAACACTACCCCCAGCATGACCCTACACTACGCAAACACTACAACACGACCCAAAACCCTAAAACACTACACCCCGGCATGACCCTACACTACGCAAACACTACCCTAAACCCTAAAACACTACCCCCAGCATGACCCTACACTACACAAACACTATAACACAACCCTAAACCCTAAAACACTACCCCCAGCATGACCCTACACTACGCAAACACTACAACACAACCCTAAACCCTAAAACACTACCCCCAGCATGACCCTACACTACGCAAACACTACAACACTAACCTAAATCCTAAAACACTACCCCCAGCATGACCCTACACTACGCAAACACTACAACACTGCCCAAAACCCTAAAACACTACACCCCAGCATGACCCTACACTACGCAAACACTACAACACTACCCTAAACCCTAAAACACTACCCCCAGCATGACCCTACACTACGCAAACACTACAACACTACCCTAAACCCTAAAACACTACCCCCAGCATGACCCTACACTACGCAAACACTACAACACTACCCTAAACCCTAAAACACTACCCCCAGCATGACCCTACACTACGCAAACACTACAACACTACCCTAAACCCTAAAACACTACCCCCAGCATGACCCTACACTACGCAAACACTACAACACTACCCTAAACCCTAAAACACTACCCCCAGCATGACCCTACACTACGCAAACACTACAACACTACCCAAAACCCTAAAACACTACCCCCCAGCATGACCCTACACTACGCAAACACTACAACACTACCCTAAACCCTAAAACACTACCCCCAGCATGACCCTACACTACGCAAACACTACAACGCTACCCAAAACCCTAAAACACTACACCCCAGCATGACCCAACACTACGCAAACACTACAACACTACCCTAAACCCTAAAACACTACCCCCAGCATGACCCTACACTACGCAAACACTACAACGCTACCCTAAACCCTAAAACACTACCCCCAGCATGACCCTACACTACGCAAACACTACAACACTACCCTAAACCCTAAAACACTACCCCCAGCATGACCCTACACTACGCAAACACTACAACACTACCCTAAACCCTAAAACACTACCCCCAGCATGACCCTACACTACACAAACACTACAACACTACCCTAAACCCTAAAACACTACCCTCAGCATGACCCTACACTACGCAAACACTACAACACTACCCAAAACCCTAAAACACTACCCCCAGCATGACCCTACACTACGCAAACACT
Source organism: Lissotriton vulgaris (assembly GCF_964263255.1). Lineage (NCBI taxonomy): Eukaryota > Metazoa > Chordata > Amphibia > Caudata > Salamandridae > Lissotriton > Lissotriton vulgaris. The sequence continues at coordinate 34,390 of NW_028255634.1, forward strand.
ACAACACTACCCAAAACCCTAAAACACTACCCCCAGCATGACCCTACACTACGCAAACACTACAACACTACCCAAAACCCTAAAACACTACCCCCAGCATGACCCTACACTACGCAAACACTACAACACTACCCAAAACCCTAAAACACTACACCCCAGCATGACCCTACACTACGCAAACACTACAACACTACCCAAAACCCTAAAACACTACCCCCAGCATGACCCTACACTACGCAAACACTACAACACTACCCTAAACCCTAAAACACTACACCCCAGCATGACCCTACACTACGCAAACACTACAACACTACCCAAAACCCTAAAACACTACCCCCAGCATGACCCTACACTACGCAAACACTACAACACTATCCTAAACCCTAAAACACTACAGCCCAGCATGACCCTACACTACGCAAACACTACAACACTACCCTAAACCCTAAAACACTAGCCACAGCATGACCCTACACTACGCAAACACTACAACACAACCCTAAACCCTAAAACACTACCCCCAGCATGACCCTACACTACGCAAACACTACAACACTACCCTGAACCCTAAAACACTACCCCCAGCATGACCCTACACTACGCAAACACTACAACACAACCCTAAACCCTAAAACACTACCCCCAGCATGACCCTACACTAAACAACCACCACAACTCTACACTACACTAACACAACACTACACTACACAACACTACACTACACTACACAATCACTAACCCACGAAAAAATGAACACAAACCCACTTACCTCTCTCGTCATCGTGGTTTTCACAACGCAAATGCATTTACCATACATGCCTTTAAAACGTAATTCTTTGTAAAGGCATGCGCGATAAATGCACATGCGTTTTGAAAAAATGCGGGATAATGGTATGCGAGCTCAATGACCTTGCGGGTTAATGGTATGCGGACTGAAAGTCTGTGGGATAAAAAATGCGGGAAAATGGCTGCAAACCATGATTAGCAGCAGACTTCCCTGGTGAGCACTAGCTTTACTACAGTGATCTAATGAGCAACTAGAGTGCTAACATTCAGAATTTATGGCAAATATGTGACACATCTGAATGCCTTCTTGATAGAACCAAAGTAAACAAGCATTGAAAATGCAATAGATCTCGCCCTCGTTTAAGTTAAAGCCATTCTGTTTGTAATGAGGTGGCTTTTTAGCTTTGCTTTTATTAGTGTTTTTAAAACTTTCATGTAAATAACATGCATATGTATGCATATATGTATATGTATGCATGCATTTATATTTATATAGATATGCAGATTACATATGTTTATATATGAATATGACCTACTGGCGATAGCCAGTGGGTATATATAGTTAGGATTTTTTCTCTATGGGATTTCTGAAAATTCTATGTCTAATAACTTTGGCGTTTGTGGACGGAATTGGCTGAAATTTTCAGGAAAATGGCACATTTTTTTTCTGAGCAGCCCCTGAAAATGTAGTGGGGTTTCGTCAAGGGGGGGCCGAGAACAAAGGGGGGTCCCAAAACGCGTTTTTCCCATTCATTTTTCCATAGGGCGGTTGGACTCACTTTTAGCTCGAACGGCTGAATAGATTTACATGAAACTTGGCAAAATTGTAGATATGGTTTGCCCCACGTGCCTTTGCTATGTCTCAATATATGTGCTCCAGTGGATTTTGAGAAATTAACGTTTAAAAAAATATATATATCTGTGACAGCGCTCCGGTTAGCGCCCCGGTTCGCGTACCTGACGCGTAACGGAACTTCGCGAAGCGAATCTGATTGGCTCTCCGGTGTCTGTCAACATTCTAAACAAACCGGAGCGGCCGCCATCTTGTCTCTCGGTACGATCGAGAGACAAGATGTGGTGAAAAACGAAGGGGGAAATGAAGGAAAGGAGGCAAGGTAGACCACTCCTGACCCCCTAGGATTGATGAGGGGGATATTAAAGTGCCCCGCGGGGCAAAATTTTTTGCGATTTTACGCCGTAGAGGCGCGTCCCGGTACGCGAACCGGGCAGCTCACCGGGCAGCTAACCAGGCAGCTAACCGGCAGCGTAGCTGTCAACATTGTAAACAGTCCGGAGCGGCCGCCATCTTGTCTCTTGGTAGGTTCGAGAGACAAGATGTGGTGAAAAAAGAAGGGGGAAATGAAGGAAAGGGGGCAAGGTAAACCCCTCCTGACCACCTAGGATTGATGAGGGGGATATTAAAGTCCCCCGCGATTTTTCGCGGTAGAGGCGCTTCCCGGTACGCGAACCGGGCAGCTAACCGGCAGCGTAACGGGAGTCCGCCATCTTGTGTTTTTGGAGCGTCCGGTTCGCGTACCGGGTAGCGTCCCGGTAAGCGTAACAAGGGGAAAACCAAGAGAAACAGTAAAAAAAAATTAAGGGAATAGATTTCCAGCAAACTTGGCAAAATTGTAGGGACTGTTTGTTTGATGTGCCTTTGCAAGGCCTCAAGATATGTGCATGTGTGGATTTTGTCTAATTAAGGTTAAAAAAAATATATATATCTGTAAGCGTGCTCCGGCACGCTTACGTTACGGGTTTTGTTTGCGCTGCAGAACCGATACGTCACGGTTATGCGACGCGTCATGAGGCGTCTCACGTGGCTACGTGATACGTCACGTAATAAAGAATATATTTTACAGCTATAGATATTAGCTTTTAAAAAACCAATGAAATTCACTGAAAAAACCATAGGTTATAGACCATATATAGTTAGGAATTTGCATTTACAAAACCTTGAAAATTCACTGAAAAAAACATAGGTTAGAGACCATATATAGTTAGCTGGACATTTTATTGACATAAAACCAATGAAATTCCATATATAGTTAGTTGCACTAACTATATATCGCGCACCCGCAATCCACTGCTGATGATGTCACATATTACATCATTCATGACATGGTCAGTGACATCACTGATGACATCACTGATGACATCTCAAATGACATCACTGATGACATCACTGATGACATCTCAAATGACATCAGTCATGACATCATGACACACCAATACCAGTTACTACATACGCACTCACTGATTCCTACGTCTACACACACATTCACTCATTCACCCATACAATCACTCATACATACAGTCACTCATTATTACAACACTATCATATGCACTCATACACCTATGCAGACACTCACACACTGCCACTCATCCATGGAGTTACTCACACACCTAGTCAGTCCTGTAAAGAATCAATCACACTTCCATTTCCTCATCTATACAGTTAAACACAGAACACCATACTTCAGTGACATCACTGATGACATCACTGATGACATCTCAAATGACATCACTGATGACATCTCAAATGACATCACTGATGACATCATGACACACCAATACCAGTTACTACATACGCACTCACTGATTCCTACGTCTACACACACATTCACTCATTCACCCATACAATCACTCATACATACAGTCACTCATTATTACAACACTATCATATGCACTCATACACCTAGTCAGTCCTGTGAAGAATCAATGACACTTCGATTTCCTCATCTATACAGTTAAACACAGAACACCATACTTTTCACACATATACTAACACATACTTACTCTCTTATACAATCACTGATACAAGTACACATTGATATGCACAGAGTCACACACCTCCCAGCCAGCCACACACACACTCAGTCTTCCATACATCCACTCATTCTTCAATATGTAAAACATATTTAAACTTTACAAAAACACACAGACACTAGATGATGTCATCAGTGATGTCATTTGAGATGTCATCAGTGATGTCATTTGAGATGTCATCAGTGATGTCATCAGTGATGTCACTGACCATGTCATGAATGATGTAATATGTGACATCATCAGCAGTGGATTGCGGGTGCGCGATATATAGTTAGTGCAACTAACTATATATGGAATTTCATTGGTTTTATGTCAATAAAATGTCCAGCTAACTATATATGGTCTCTAACCTATGTTTTTTTCAGTGAATTTTCAAGGTTTTGTAAATGCAAATTCCTAACTATATATGGTCTATAACCTATGGTTTTTTCAGTGAATATATATATATATATATTACCTACTGGCGGTCGCCAGTAGGTAGTTATAGTTATGACCTAGTTTCCATAGGAAATCCTCAACATTCTATTTGGAATAACTTTGGCCCTGGTTGAAGAATCTTTGCGAATTTCTCAAAGAAGATGGCTCGGTCCGCTGCGCTCCTTCCCTGAAAGTTTGGGGGGGATTGGTCAAGTGGGGGCTGAGATAAAAGGGGGGTCCCAAAACGTGTTTTCTCCATGTTATTTTCCATAGGACGTTTAGACTCGGCTACAGGTCGAACGGCTGAATGGATTTATAAGAAATTTGGCAAAACTGTAGAGTCCGGTTCGCAGATTACGCTTTTTTGGAATGGTGTAAATCCGTTCAGTAGTTGCTGAGAAAATTAAAGTTAAAGTCAATTATATATCTATACGCGCGCACCCAAGTGGCTGCCCGTGAGCGGAATTTTTTTTTGCTGCGTGACGTCTGTTAACGTTCGATTCGAAGGAAATCAGGAAGTGTTGACAGCCATTTTGTCACTGCGAGTAAATATATTGTTCATTTCAAAGCGTTGAAACATGGAAAGGGGAGAAGGTAGAGATTGTCTTGCTGCGTAGGTTTTCTCGGGGTGTGCAGTAAGGCCCTTAAACGCAAAAAGATATATATATATATTTTTTTTAAAGTTGCGGGGTGCGCGCACCCGGTCGCGCACACCTATTTACAAGAGTGTGAAAATTGAGATAAATCAGAAGTTTGAGTGCTTAGATATAAGGTGGCTCTGAAAAGAGCCCTTGTGTTAATTGAGTTTTTTCTGCATCTATAAGTAAGTACCGATGCAGAGCCTGATGTTGCAGAGGAAGATTCTGTTTCCCTCATCCGTGAAATGAACACCGTCTCTCCTATAGACGTCTTGCATGTGGTAACGCAAGTTGTTGTGGTAAATAGAACCCATGCTATAATCTCTGAGGAAAGCAGAAACAGATTTATTTACATGTCTCCTTGCTTTCTCAATTTGTGCACAATGTTGATTGGACCAATTCCATTTCTGTCTTTGGCATATATTGGAATATACCAAGGCAGTTCGAGGAAAAAGTGTCATCAATTGTCGAAAGGTGTCTTTTAGAAGCATTTCCAGACCTACCCCAGTGATTGTGCCTAGATCGTTCCCACTACAGTGCACAATTATAAGGTCTGGTTCTGGGAGATGCATAAAAGTTTTCACCAATGGAATCAATTGGTGACATTTCAATCCTCTTTGGCCAATCCACGTTATGTGTACATTTGTTAAACCAAGGTTGCAAATTCGTCTGCTTGCTGCATATTTTTCACTCCAGTGAATATAACTGTGTCCTATGAGCCAGACCTTCATTTTCAAGGGATATGTAGTCGTCCTCCGATCGGTTCTGGAAGTGGAATGGTAGTTAGAAGCTGAAAGTCAGGATAAAAAAAAGGATGAGGCTGGGTGTGGTTAAAAAAATAAAAATGATTGGTTGATTGTAATAACTGGAGATTGAAGACTACGTTGCATGTTAATGTTTATGTTAAACAAAAAGTACTATTGAGTGTGAAAAAATGACATGTAACAGAGCTGTGGATTGGCAGGTGTTTCTGGAGGGAAAACAGCCTTCTTAGTTTGCTGTAGAACTTTGAGACATGAACTTTTGACCTCTGCCTTCAGCCAGGTGCAGAATGAGGTGTTACCATGGAAACAGCCAGAGATGGCAGTTGGTGATGGGTGACTTTCACGTGAGATTGAAGATATTGTGAAGGACAACCAATTGAAATGTAAATTTGATTTTACAATTTTGCGTGACGAAATGTGATTGGCTGAAGAGAGTTATATGAGTGTGTATTGACTGGATATCTGTGCCATTGATTTTTGTTTGCAGTGATAGAAGCTTAATAGACAATTCCGTCAAACGAATATCTTTTTTGTGTCTGTCACTGTTGTACATCGTACAAAGCATTGGTAAAGGTAAGTCTGTAACAGTTTGTTTTGTCATGTACCGTAAAATATAGTTTAGTCACAAACAATGATTGATTTTCCTCGTAGCCTGAAAGAAAACTAATTTTTGGCTGTCATAATGTGTTGTATTTCTAAAAGTAATTTTTTCATTTAAATGTTGAATACGCAGTATAAAATATTTTTAATATAGAGAGTAATTATTTTTGAGATTTTGAAGCGTTTATATATAATGAGAGAAGTTGTTCAGGAAGTGAAAAAATGATATTAGCAGAGAGACAGATAATGCAGAAAGAGAGAGAAATGGTAAATTACTAGTGATACCGTCGTCAAAAAATGCTAATGGTTAATGAATTCGTAAACTTTTTCTCAGTCGACAAAATTTCAGGCTGGTTGGTGGCCGTGGTCTGCACTGGTGGGGGTGGGGCGAGAGGAAGGGGGCTAAAGTGGTAATGATTAAGGTATTCACAAAGTTTCTGTTAGACGACAAAATTATAGTGCGGTTTCTGGTCGCGGTTTGCACTGGTGGGTCGAGAAAGGGAGGTGGTCGAGTGAAATAAAATGAAAAGTTTTGACCATGAGGTTGTACACAGATTTGTGCAGTAAATGTGTTCGTACATTGAGGTAGCAAACGGAGTATATAAATATCTCTCTCAGTCCTGCTGTTTGACTGCATCTTCATGTCCCTTCTGTTTTCCGTCTCCGTTGCCCTGTGTTATCTTATTGTCTGTGTGTCTGTCTGTGTCTGCCTTCAGTCCGAGCAGAGGAAGTTTGCTGTGGAGGCACACACAGATAGTCCTATCAAAGTAATTGGAACGTTTTCAAAAAAATAATTATATAATTGCATTGCTATTTTTAAAGCGCTACTGAATGTTTTCTTTCACAATTACCGCTTGGTTGCTTTCTCAGAGCAGAGGGTATGTCGTATTTCACTTGTTGGTGCCTCTGCATCTGTAGTCTGTTCTCTGGTGTTTGGCGGAGAACTGTTTGTTATTGTGGAGATGAAAGCGTGATAAGGAGTGAAATACGACATAGCGTCTGGCCTGTAGAAGCGTGGGAGCAGTGATTAACTCTGAGTCAAGCGGAACTGTGGCGGTGCTTGGTAACAGTAATACATTTTTTTTTAACAGAGGTACAACTGTCTGTACGGTGCGCGACCTACTAAGAAAGAGTTCACGGGCCGTTAAAGGCTTGCGGGTTGTAGTATTAGTAAGTGAGGTCGACAAAAGAAAACATTCAGTTAGTACAGCTGAGGTTACGTGGAACACATGAATAGTCTTTCAATATATAATCATTTCAGTTGAGATTATGGATTAAAAGAGAGAACGTGAATATTTGAAATGTTTATTCAGAAATGCACTGTTTTGAAGGCAAATCATTATGTAATATGAGTACAGACATTGCAAAAAATACAGTAATCGGTATTGTCAGTAGTACATGGAATACAAACGCTATAGTTGAAGAAAAATGAATATAGTTTGCAAAATTAATTGTACACTCTTATAAGGAAGTATATTATACTTTAATAAATTGATGTTCTCTGGCCTTTCAGTTTAGGAACCATATATGAAAATGCTAGTGGTTATACATCATCACTTTATCAATCAGCTGTCTACATGCGAAGCACTATCAAGTTTGTGTTATATTACTGTGTGAGGGGAAAAAAAGGCTTCACAAGCGACAAAATGGCGAGAGGTGCATTTATGTAATCTGTTGGATGGTGCGCAAATCACTATTGAGGAGAACTACTGTATTGAGATATCTTTTGAAGGTTGCAGTATTGCATTTGAAATACAGCACAAGAAACAATGGAAATATTATTGAAAGAACATATTTTTCTGTTATGTTTTAAAAAAAAATATTTTTATGGAAAATTAAAGGAGCAGAGGCGTGTGAGGCGGAAATAAGCAGTTGAGAGGCGAAATGGCGTTTACAGTTATAAAAAACTCGTTTAATATTTACACATTAATTAGGGCACATGTAGCATATATTAGCGAGTTTTGCATCGAGTACGTTTGAAATAACATAAGATAAGATATGCAATAGAATTGTTGAGATTAGAGTTTAAAAAAAAATAAAGTTGAAAATCGAGTAGCTGAAGAAAAAAATTTAGTCCACATAAAAGACCAAAATTTAACCAGCACGAAATCATAATGTCCACTGTTAGTAAAGGCAATAGGTCTGTTCTTCATAAGAAAATATCCAAAAGAACGTGAAGAATATAGGGAGGCAAAAGGAAATGAGAACGTCAATGGCTTGCATAAGAGTTATCGAAGCATTGTGTAGGCAAAGTAGGTAGCTTCTGCTTGTAACAGGAAATCACTGTTATCATTTGAAAGTATGTCAGCTATCCAATGGAAAAGAGGAAAGCAGTATTCATGATCTGTTATTATCGGAGCCTGTTTTAGCATCAGTGGACAGCTCGGTGGGTTTTCGATGTAGCTCTCTGTTAGGAAAGAGTTATCCGTCCATTGTGTAGGCAAAGTAGGCAGCAAGTGCTTCTAACAGGAAATCACTGTTATCATCTGAAAACATGTCAGCCATCCAATTGAGAAGAGGAAAGCAGCATTCATGATCTGTTATTATCGGAGCCTCTTTTACCATCAGAGGACAGCTCGGTGGGTTTTCGATGTAGCTCTCTGTTAGGAAATCTTGCGCCGCTGCGAATATATTCCAATGACCCAGAACTCCTTGTATCGCTGCAAAGGCCATAAACCCTCCGTTGTAACAAAGCTGTTCATGATCAATTAACGGATTCATGAGGTGATTGTAATTCGCTTCAGGAGGTACCAAATTGCAGAGACATAAGTCCAGGGCCCACATGAAATCACAGCTCAGGCAATGAAATACAGGCTGCACACAGGTGAAATACGAATATCGAAATGATAATCGATATGAAGTATTCAAAGTTGAGAGTGCTAAGGTGCCGTAGTAGAGAAGCATTCTCTGTCGAAATAGTTCTAAGTGGTCCGGCTCATTTGCGAAGACAGGAGGGACATCCATTTTGAATTTACCAAGATGGTAAAGGAAACGACGCAGCACTGCTGGTTCAATAGGAACTCCACAGAAATAGGTCGCCGGCTATGCAGTGAAGAGGAGCAGAATGACTTGATAAATTTTCTAGCAGACTAGTCACTTAAATATTGCTTAGTAGTTTTAAAAAAAAATAGCCTGTCTTGCAGTGGAGGATGCGTTAAAAAATAAGGGAGTCATTTGAGCAAATTGTAAAGGAAGGTCAATTTTATTTTTTTACACGAATGCTGTTCTCTGTGAATATTAGCTAAGTGAAAGATATGTGTGTGAGCAGATGCTACGTTAAGTTTTAAATGTGACAATGGAGCTCTTGTTCATGTCTTCCGATTCAAGGTCGGTATTCGCTGCCAAATGCAAATATCATGAATCGCATGCGTGGGGTAGATAATCTACATTCTTAAAGGAAAGCAAATGGAGAGTTATTTTTACTGCGTTAGCTTTGTCGCTTGAAAAGTTACAGTGATTTTCATTATATGTTAAGAAAGTATCACTGATGAAGAATGCAAAAAAATCCTTATAAATAACAGGGACTGGTGTATTTTAGAAAAGGTGTGTAACATTACAGGAATTGTAAATAAATAAAAAATGTAATTGAAAGTGTATGGTTTAAAAATGAAATGTAAAGGTTTAAAGCAGGAGTTTTGAAAGCGGTTCTGGAGAGCCAGTTGCATGATAGATTTTAAAAAAATACTACATGTTTTTCAATGGGATTATGTAAAAAATATGTGTCTTTATGTACTATTTAGTTTATCTGCCTGTTGCCTATTCTTTGAGTTTTAGTAATGCTGTGTCTTATAACTTTACCAGGGGCGGTTCTAGGCTCATGGTGGCCTTGGGCAGGGAGGGTAGGTAGGGGGTTTGTAATAGGGGGTCCGGGTGGGGTGGAGTGCGGAGTTCAGTGAAGAGGGGGGGGTCAGGGTGTTTGGTAGTGGATCAGAGTCAGAGGACGCCAAATTTCAGGTATGGGCTGCCACGCAAGTATGTATCCATTGTCAGAGGTTTATTATATTAAGGATATATATTAACATGGTGGCCCTTGGGGTTTGGTGGTTCTGTGCAAGTGTACTGCTTGCATGTGTATAATGCTGGCCCTGTATTTTTTGTCTATGGACATGGGGCCTTATTTATGACGGCCTTGCGCCACCCGTGCGTCACTTTTCCCATGCTAAAAGTGACGCACTGGCGGCGCAAGGTCTTCATAAATAAGGCTTTTTTTTTGTGACTTGGCCTTTTAGTTATGAAGGCCTACTGTTGCAGGTGCATTTATTTTAACATGGGGAAAAGTGACATATCTGTGGCGCAATGCTTTTATAAATGAGAAATTTTGTATTTGGTTTTAATGCAGAGGATTTTGGGGAACTTATTAGTTATGCTTGTTCAATGCTATAATGACTGTCTATGGTGTAGGAAATAAGTTTGTAATAAGTTAATAAAATTTTATTATTTCCATTTTTAGAGTGTTTGGTGCCTGAAAGCAACAACCTGCTTTTGAATTATATAATTTGAGAGAATATATTCTTTTTTTCAGGTGAGTTACTTTTTTTGCTTTGGCAATTTCTGTGGGTGGTGATGAAAATAATAAAGAATATTTTTTGAAATGTTTGGAACATGATTTTATCTTAAATTTTTCACATGTGGTTCTATCTGCTTATACTACATATGTATTTAGAGATGCTCTCCATTGACAGTTCAAATTATCTTTTAATGAGCTTGGTGCATGTGTTCTTTTGGAAGGAGTTGAGATTTAGAAATCATTGGAGTATAATTCTTTCAGGTTTCTTTTAATTAATTCTTGTGAAGTGCTCATTATTTTTTAAATCTTGTTGTATTATGTTTGGCAGTGTTTCACCTTTATTTACAGAGAGGTATTATGATATGGATCTAAATGTAATGCTCATGTTTCCTGCATATCTGTGATTATACTATGTATAGGCACTTTTTTACATATTAATGTAGAGCTTTATTATGAGGTGGTTCTTCATGGTTAGTATGACATTTTGCATATGCTAAGACATTTACATGGTGAGTATGCTGTTGTAACATAAATGGAACTGTCTCTGTGGGAAGTAGTAATCTGTTAAGTGAATGATATGGTTTGTATAGTGTGATCCTTTTCTTCAGAGTGCATAAATTTATATAGCACTTTGTAGTGATGAACTAAAAAAATGGGTCTCTAAAAATTATTGTACAGGTAATAAATATTTCAGATATCTAGAAAATCTAAAAATAAATTTTACAGTGAAATGTCTTTTAACAACAGTAATTTTTTAATGGAAAAAAAGCTCAGTGTAAATGTTTAGAGTTATATTGCCAATTTCTTTTTCAAAACAAGAGGAATGTGGTATCTTACAATATATAGAGTTAATAAGTTAGAGATTATAAAAATATATGTAGTTTAAAAATTAGTAAAGGTACTTTTCAGTTATACACTTATGGAAAAAGATATAATTTAGTCTCTATATTTTTTTAAAAGGATACAGAAGAATAAAAACAAACTAATTATGGAGAATTGGTCAGAAGAGAATCAAATTCATTTTGACATCATTAATGAACTGATGGAGGAAATTTTAGACGTGGTGTTTCAAGAGGAAACTGATGAAAATAATGATTTCATGGACATATCTTTAGATTCAGCCTATTTAGAGCTGTTAGAAGAAGATGAGGACAATGGACGTGAAGAAGCCCCTGATGAACTAATGTTGGAAGTTCTTCTAAATTATGAACTTATGAATAAATAAAAAAAAATTGATAGCAAAGCATTAGTGACGACAGTTTTCTTGATATATTCGTCGATGATGTGCTTTATGAGAGTGATAAGATATGTTCTCATGAAGTGTAAAAGAGATTGTAGTAAAAAAGATTAAAACACCTATGATGACCGATAGTTCTTGAAAAAAGTGTACTGTTTGTATGCTTTAAAAACATTTTTTTTTAAATTGTCTATAAAGTTAAAACAGATATGGAGTGTGATAAATTTACAACAAACATTCACTACAGGATTTACTACTTTGTTCAGAGATTTTCTGTTATTATCTGTGTTTCATTAGAAAATGAATCTGTGGTTTTAATTTGTACGGTATATGCTAGTAGTGAACTATAATATTTGTTATTTTTGTGTTTTACAGATTGACAATTTCATCAAAATTTTAAATTAAGATGCCGACCAGAATTGAAAAAAAGAAACTCTACAAACGGACTTACAGTTTGAAGAAGAAAAGAATTGAAATATTTTCTAAGAAAGAGAGGACGGATACAAAGAAGAGTGCTCCTGGTAAGCAAACTAAAACGTTTTTGAAAGGAATTTTGGGAAGGAAAAATGTTAATATTGAAGTCCAGACGGAGAAAACGATATCAGTATCTAAAAGGAGATATGGAATCAAAGATAAAAATGTTTCTGGAATTAGGAGAGATGAAAGTAAAACCCGGAGTAATTCAGCCAAATCAGGAAGCGTATGTTTTACAACAGAGTCGTTTCGAATTTATTACAAAAGGAGAAAGTTTCTAAAAGAAGATCTGCTTTTTTTAAGAAGAAACAATATATAGAGGGTATCGTTGAGCGCGCATGTGAGACAAAAAGAAAATTATTTATTTTAATACTTAATAAAATAAATATTTTAAATAAGGCGATTCGAGTTTTAAAAGGTAAAAGTAAATGGAAGAGACACATAAATAGGAGTTATTTTTGTAAAGTGTTTTCTGGGAAGTGGATGCATACTTCAACTTTTGAGCCATTTTTCAATGAAGAGAGTTACTTTCAAAGTAACGATCTGTTGCATGCAGTTGACACCAGTGGTCGAGCGTATGAGGTGAAGGATGGTTGTGTTATTGAGAAAGAGAAAATTGTGGTTAGAAATGCAGAAGATGTTATGGCTAGAGAAGCTTTAGAGGGACGTCCTAATGCTGCTGTTTACAGTTGGAATTGTAGTAGCATTTGTAGTGTACGACAGGATTCAATTGATTTCTTTCGCAATTTCTTACGTAAGTACACTAAAGAAAGTCTAAAAAAAATAATTTAAATGTTGCAAGAATTAGATCAATGCAGAGTGCGAGAAAAAAAAGGTCTGCAAGGCCATTCTCTGGCTTGTCTTTCTAAAAAAATATGCCAGAGTGTCTTTCATCACTTCCGGATGTTAGCAGTGCATCATACTAAAATGAGAAAATTAGTGAGAAAGTTGTACTATGCAAAAAGTCCAGCACTTAAACTTAAACAGTTAAATAGTGCTCTTTTGTATGGATGTGAATTAGATGTTAAGAAGATTTGTGCAGAAATTGAGGTAAGTTATTTTGGTCCAGAGGAAGATAATGCAGAAACTGATGTAATTATAGAAGGAAATGTGTTAGAAAATGTTGGAAATGTTAATATTGAAAATTTTGAACAGGAAATAATAAAGTTTAAGGTAATTGCAGGTGAGAAACCAAATTTTTCTTGTGTCTGTTGTCGACGCATTCATTACAAAAGTCAAACTAGGTTAGTTGATTTATATTTAAAAAGTGAAGATGAAAGTAATGGTCAATGGAAAGATTTTGCAACTTATTTGTTGGTGGAAAACTATTTTGATTTGGGTTTTGAGCAACGTGTTTGTAAATATTGTTATAATAAATTAAATGAAAATAAAATGCCTGCTAGAGCTATTCATAATAATCTAGAGTTGGTAAATATTCCATCAGAATTGATGGATTTAAATACTTATGAGACTATTCTGATTCAATGTGTACATCCTTTTCAGGCTATTGTTCGTATGGAGCCTAAAACTGGTAAATTAAATCCTTCAGATTTACAAAAATGATTAAAGGGTAGAGTTGTGTATTTGCCACTTGATTTGAAAAAAAATATGGAAACAATTGGTGTTGAAAATGTAGAAGAGGAACCTCTAGTTATTCTAGTTAATGGTGTACCTACAAAGAGTAAGAAAATCTGGCAAGGTTTAGTGGATGTTAGGAAAGTGAAAAAGGCAACGTTGTATTTAGTGCAAAATAATAAGTATTACAAAGATTTATACGTAGAACAAGAAGATGTAAGTGAAGAAGAGGATAGTGATTTGTCTAGTGGACAAATTGAAAAAGTTGATGTATCCAGATCTGAAGAAATTTATGAACATTACAGTGTTCATCCACTGCATTCCAAAGAAGCAATAGGGAATGCTATTGAATTATTTCAGATGAAAAAGGCGAAAGGAAATCCTATTAGTGTGTGGGAAGAAAGTTTGGAAGGTCGTTGTTTTCCACAGTTATTTCCTACAGGTGAAGGTACACGATATGATGATCGACCTATGCAGATTCCTGCATCTGAGTACCGGACAACAAGATTATATGCAGAAGATCCAAGGTTTCGCCAATGCATTCCATATTTGTTTCATCTTCTGTTTGAGAGTGACTTATCTGGTCTGTCTTATGCAGTAAATCATATCTTAAAAAGTGGTGTACATCTGCAAAATATTTCAGCAAAGGAATTTATGGATAAAGTGCAACAGAAAGATAGTGTTTTGGATTTACATCTAATTAATTAAATGGCTTGTCAGCGGGGTACTAATGAGTATTGGTACCGTCGTCATGGAGATTTGAAGTGCATGCTTAGAAACTTAGGAGCACCAACATGGTTTTTAACTCTAAGCTGTGCAGAGTATGCTTGGGAAGATTTACTTGAATTTCTTCGGGAGGCGAATGCAAACATAGAAAACATAAACTACAAGACACCTGGAGAACTGTGTTCATTAGATCCAGTTAATGTTTGCAGATATTTTAATCATAGATTTGAAGCTATGATGTCTTTCATTACAAACAAGAAAAATCCACCTCTTGGTGAAGTACTGGATTTCTTTTGGAGAAAAGAATATCAAGCAAGAGGTGCTCCTCATATTCATATGCTGCTATGGATCAAGGATGCTCCTAAATTTGGAATAGACTCGGATGAGACTGTACTGTCTTTTATTGAACAGTATGCCACTTGTGACATACCTAATAGTACAACTGATAAGGACTTAAGAGGAAAAGTGTTACGTTTTCAAAGTCATCGTTGTGGAAAATATTGTCGGCGAAAATTCAAATCAAAGAGCAAATTCTACACCAAATGTCGCTTTGGATTTGCACGACCGGTACTTTCAAAAGGAAGAGTCAACAATTTGATGTCATGTTTGCGACATAATATCAGAAGGAGGTCACCTAAAAATACGTACAATTTAAGAAGAGGTGAAGAATCCAAATATATAAATGACTATAACCCAGTCATTTTGTCCATGTGGAATGCTAACATGGACATACAATATGTTGCAGACAACTCTATTGCTGTGGCTCGATATGTAACGTCTTACATCACGAAATCTGAAAAGACGGAACTGAAGGAGATGTGGGAAGACATTTCTCATGAAAAGAGCTTAAGCAAGAAATTGTATACGTACAGTTTGAAGATGCTGTCTCATCGAGAAATTGGAGCATATGAATGTTGTGACAGATTATCATCAGCAAGTCTTTATGCGAAATCAAGGACTATTCTCTGGGTGAGTTTGGGCCTAGCAGAAACACGAAACCGTGTTCTGAAACCTGTGCAAGAAATTGAATATTTAGCCCCGAAAGAACCAAACAGTACAGACATTTTGAAAACAAATATGTTGGATACATACTATCCAAATAGAAGTACTCTGCTTGAAAACATTTGTCTGTATGAAATACTTAAAAATTATACTTTTAAAAGGAATGTAACGGAGAACATTGATAAAGGTGTACACGCTGTAATTGGACATGAAGGATGTCTGGTAAAACAAAGAAAAGGACACTTGATAAATCATCGGAAACTGAGTTGCGAAACACCTGATAAAAGAGAATTTTACTATTTTGCTCTTTTGCAACTCTTTAAACCATGGCGTAGAGAAGAGGAACTATTTGGAGACTTTGATAGTTATGAAGATTCATTCAACGCATCTAAAAGTAATATTGAAAGTCCTGTTTTTAGTAATTATCTCCAAATGTTGATTGATGAAATAGAGCAAGAAGCGACAATTGCAGCGGAGATTGCTAGAGATAGTTCACAAGGTAGTCAAAGTTCGGCTTTATTAAGTCAAGATCCACTGGGACAACCAATTATCCAAAATGAAGCAGCCACCGCCATGGATGAGGTGGAAAGAGCAATGCAGCAAGGTCAAGAGGAAGTAATCGACTTAGAAGAATTAAAGAAGCAGTTTCATGTTGAGCAAAGACAGATATATGATGAAGTGACAGAGCACATTGAGCATGGCTTTCGTCATGAGAGAAAAGATTGCTCATGTATGTCATTTGAACCTATTCGATTATATGTAAGTGGAGAAGCTGGGACTGGGAAAAGTTTCCTAATTAAAGGAATTACTACATATTTACAGCAAACAACTCAGTCAACACTGTCGTGTGTTGTTACTGCTCCAACTGGATTGGCAGCACATAATATTAAAGGTGTTACTTTACATCGTTTACTGATGCTGCCAGTTGAACATGAAAATAAATTACAATATCAGAAGCTATCTGGAGAAGCTTGTTTTGAAGTTTCTAGAGTCCTTAAAAAAATGAAACTTCTTATTATTGATGAAGTAAGCATGGTATCCAATTTAATGCTTGCTTTTGTGCATTTAAGAATGCAACAGACACTTAAGACAGAGTATGATGTGTTATTTGGAGGTAAACATGTCATAGTTTTTGGAGATCTACTGCAGCTAACTCCTGTGAAAGGACAACCTGTATTTGAAACTGTTACACATGAGGAGACCAGAAAGTGCCTGGGCAGTATTGGAAATGTAAATATATGGTCACATTTCAAATATACTGAACTGATTCAAAATATGCGACAGGCAAAGGATACTAAATATGGAAGTATTCTTCAAGATATTAGGATTGGAAAATTAACTGAAGATGCGAAACACACTCTACGAACCCAATTACTTTCCAAGCTTTCCAAGAAGATAATGTACCTGAGAAAATATATAGTAAAGAGGTAGCAGATAAGTCAGTGATATGCTTGTTGCCAACTCTGAAAGAATGTTCAGTTTTTAATGAGAAAATGTTGAATTTAGAAAATCAAGAAATTAAGAAACTGGAAGCTAAAGATAGAATAGAGCATGAAGGTAGTACTATTGTTTTGTCTGAAAAGTTGAAGTTAAAATTGGATTCTCTTCAAAAAACTATATCTAAAACTGCTGGTTTAGAGAAAAATCTGTATGTATGTTTAAATTGTCGGATAATTTTAAGGAGAAATTTACATGTAGAAAGAGGATTGGTAAAAGGAGCAATGGGTAATGTTGTTGGTTTTGTCAATTATACAAATAGAGATGAGATTGAATTTTTGAGGATAAAATTTGATGGGATTGAGGAAGTTCAACAAATTAGTCGATGTTCAACTCGTTTTCTGCTTGTGAAAGACTTATATGTCCGTCGTAAGCAATTTCCAATTTGTTTGGCATATGCAGTGACTATACATAAATCTCAAGGTTTAAGTGTAGATTGTGATTTGGTAAATATTGGAAGCACTGTATTTAAAGAGGGTATGGCGTATGTTGCTCTATCGCGAGTTAGAACTTTATGTGGACTTTATCTAATTGATTATGATGAGACAAAGATTAGTGCAGATTTAAATTGTGTGAAGGAGTATAATAGGTTAAGAAGAGAATATGCTCCAAGTTTACCTCAATATCCTTTAATTGAAAGGCGTATAGTTGGTCAGAAAAGGAAAAATGAGGACAAATGTGCTGAAGTAGTCGAGAAACGACGAAAAAAAGATGTAGCTGTTGTTGGTAGCCGTAGCAAAACTGTTAGTATTGAAGAGATTGTTGGATTTAAGTTTGAAAATAGGTCTGGTGTCAACTGCTATGCAAATGTAGTAGTTAATGTTGTTTTCTTTCTGAAAAATGTTAAGGAACAGATTATAGAAAATCAGGAGCAAACATTTTGCTATTCTTTAAATTCTATATTTGAAATATGTAGTAGTGGTGATAGTGAAGTAGCAAAAGTTTCAGAACTAAGGAATGTTTTAGACATATGTGCAGGAGTAAATCAATTTTCTCAGAATATTCAGCAAGATTGTCAGGAATTTATCATGTATATGTTTACAGTTTTGGAAGATGAAGGTGTAGATATTGATAGTCTTTTTGGCCTTTCTTATAAATGGGAACATAAGTGTGATAATTGCTCATTTTTAAGTAGTACTGAGATACACAGTGAAAGATTTTTATATTTGACATTACCAGACTGCAAAGAAGTGCCTTTTAATAAACTAGTTAAAGATGCGCATCAGAACATGGTCTGTTCTCAATGCAAGTCTGAAATGTTATCAACTTTATTTATCCATAGATACGGACAATATGTAATTTTAATGTTTCAACGATGCAGAGCTGATGGGAGTAAATTGTCAACTTTAATTAAAAATGTTGTGGCTTCTCAAGTTTCTTTTTCTAGAAGAACATTTGTAACTGTAGCCATTATTTTTCATGAAGGGCCTTCTACATCATCAGGACATTATACAGCTTATTTGAAGTGTGCTAGTGGCTGGACGCTTTGCAATGATAGCCAATTGACTTTTACAAAACGTTTGCCTTTTGCCTTAACTAACTCTTATTTGTTATTTTTGGAACCCAAATTTCAGTAGAATGACTTGCTGTAGGAAGATGTATACTGTAAAGATCTGAAACTTACTAGTTTACAAATATCATGTAAATGAGGGTGTACAAATCTATAAATGAAATTTGTGTTTGGCATAGTGATAACATCAGGTACAAATTTACTTAATGTTTGATGGTATAAAACATGTTACAAATTTTAATTGTGAAGGTTCAGAAAACAATTGATAAGACTAAGATTAAATAATTTCAGAAAAAAACTACTTAACTCATAGTATTTGGCCACGTGGGAAAATATGAGAGAAGAAAATGAGTACTTTTGAAAATTATTTTAAAACTTATATGGACGCAAGTTTTTGGGAGAGGTATTTAAAAGATAATGAGTTAGCTTATACAATTTGGCCACGCGGAAAGGTATGAGAGAAGAAACTGTGTCTTTCAAATAGATTTTTTAAAGGAGATACCTGCACAGGGCTTTGTTGAGATATCTTGAAAAATAAGTGGTATACTTTAATTAGTTTGTAACTGTGGAAGATGTAGTGTGCTTACTCAAGAAATTGTGAATTTGAGGAAAACATTTAAGACATGTTTTTTTCAGGTATTTATAATATGTATGCAGATTTTGTATGGGTTTTTTAAACACAATCATTTTGATTGTGTTTTTTTCCCCCCGCTGTTATATGATGATTAATATTGAAATCACTCTTGATAGTGAAAATCAATGTATTCTGAGGACAGCAAAAATAAACCATTTAATATGTTGTTTGACTTATTTTGTTACATTGCATTCAGAAATATGTATTATAACAGATTTTATTTTACTCTCCTCCACAGATATTATATTTATAAGGTAAGTTCAATTATTAATATCTGAGAGTTTTCTCTGCATCTCTCTTATTGTCTCCTATTGTTTTTTCTTTAACAAAATGTACTTTATAATCTTATTTTTAATTTTCTTCCACAGGTGCTACGTTTTAAAAAGAAATTTACTTTCTTTTTTTCTTTTTCTTATTTCTTTGTCTATCCTCGTTAAAGCAATGTCATCTTTTATATTAAACACTTCCACATAGGATTGGGTGCATTGTTATAAGGCATGCTTTAAAAGTGATTTTATAAAATGAGCGACATTTCACTGAGTGAGTTTAGCAATACTGATATATGAAAACAATGGTGGAAAATGATATTAAATGTTACATGGTGTTCTTTGCAGGACTTTAAATCCTGTGTTGCAGTGCTAATTCTGCCTCAAGATTAGTGGGCTGGGGGGCTTAGTGGTACTTCTATGGTCATGATAGAGCTACTCCTTTCTGAGCCATGGTTGAGGTGTGTTCATGATAGAGTGGTTCCGTCATGGTTCTGCTTAGTGAATAGAACGTGTCAAGGAAGCGCAATGTTAGTGTTGCGCAGGCACAGCGGCAAGTTCATCACAAATGTCATCTGTCCTGAGGACAGCTGAGGAAATGCTCGTGATGGAGCGGCTTTGTGATGAGTATGGAAGGATTTAAGAGCTGTTAAAAAAACCTGAGGGGTCTCTATAAAGAGGAGATATGTTACATTCTAAAGCCCTGTATCATAAAGAAGTGTTCCTCTGAAGTAATGCGTCTCGAAAGTGGCTGACTGTAATTCATGAGATTTTACTCAGTGACTTTCAGGCCCATGCTGTTTCAAAACTGTGCATGTGCTTGAGGCAGGCGTAGGTCTTGACGCAGCAATTTGAATATAGGGGTATATTATCAAGGGGGTTTATCTCTGTTTTTTGGCTTTAAAAGCCAAGAAAGCAGAGATAAAATATCTCTCTATTACCTAGCTGCCGCTAACACCAGTTAGCGACAGCTAGTAGGAGATAGCTACCATTTTGGGCCCCACTTTGCATGTCAGTTATATTTATCACTAATGAGATGCAAAGTGGGCGTGCCAAGATGTTAGCGACTGAAAATAGTCTCTAACATCGCTATCTCCTATTACTAGCTTTTGGAGATATTTGCGCTAAGCGGGAATATCTCTAAAAGCTAACACCTGCCCTGAGCAGTTCTTAGCCGTGTAAATTGGAGAATAGAAACTTGGAAGTGTTGTTTTCAAGTCACATGACTTCACATGCGCGTCTCAGGTCCTGTACGCGATAGGCGGGTGCGCGCACCCGGTCGCGCACTAAAAGAAAGCGGCGATAAACTTTTCTTTATAATATGCTCTTGGAGCTCGTTTTGGTACAAAGAGTTAGTTCTGAAAAGAACTTTTTTTTTTTTTTTTTTTGGGAAACAAGTGTTATGTTGCTTTTGATTTCTTAAACTTGCAACGACATTTTTAAGTATGTCATACCATCAAAATGAAATGAAGAAATGTATCTTTTCTTGGGACATTTATGACTCTCAATTTTGAGTTTAATAAGAATGAGGCTCTGCTCTCCGTACAAAAGAATTTCTCCACACTCGTGGCATTTCATGTGCACCTTCGCAAGATATGGTCTCAAGTCCATCTCAGCACTCGATGGAGATACAGGTCGTCCACCAGAAGATGTGCTGGCCACCTCTGATGGTAATAGCGTAGCCAGGGCTCTTGTCGATGCTTTTGCATAATGCTCAGGGTGCCTTTGTTCGACATGCCGCTGCATGGTATGTATGGAAAAGGAATATTTTCTATTTGGATTTCCCCTTGAGAGCTTGGCGCATTCACTTTCTTTTGATCTTCAGGATAAGTGAAAAATTGCCAAATGAAAGATTCCTTTTTTCTTCTTAAAGGTGGTCGCTCATTTCCTTCAGATTCGGAAGATGAATGCGGAGCGGCAGCCATTTCAGCAAAGTCTCCGGATAATGTTGGACGTTGTTCTCTCTTGAGAGTAGAAAAGATACTGAGGGAAGTGGGTGGAGTGCTGCGTGTAAATTCCAGAATAGAAACTACTTAGAACCAATTGGAAGTGTTCTTTTCAAGTCACATGACTTCACATGCGCTTCTCAGGACGTGTACGCGGTGACAGTATCTAGTCACGTACGTGATATGGAAGTAGCGATCTTCTTCAGCGAAGTTTGAAAACGTGAAAAGGAGTGAATTCAAACACATACGGATTTTACATATCTTTAGAGCTCGATTTAAGTATACAATTGTTAAACTATAAAACCTTTTATAAAAATATTAAGATGTGTACATCCAGTCACGCACGAAAGATTAAAAAGATATTCGGCTCCATTTAATTAAAAGGTTTATATGAAAAAAAAGAAGCTTATGTTCAGTGTCTTTAACGTACTATAAGTTCTTTCATTGGTCTATGTAGAAATTCATTAGGTTCAAATTGCAAAGCTTTCACGAAATATATAGGTGGGTGGGTGCACTCGGTTGCGCACGTAAGATTGGTATGGCGATATTTATTTCAGGTATATCCTTTATAGTTAGGAACTAGCATTCAAAAAACCTATGAAATTCACTGAAAAAACCATAGGTTTTACACACGTTATAGTTAGGAAGTAGCATTTGAAAAACCTATGAAATTCACTGAAAAAACCATAGGTTTTACACACGTTATAGTTAGGAAGTAGCATTTGAAAAACCTATGAAATTCACTGAAAAAACCATAGGTTTTACACACGTTATAGTTAGGAAGTAGCATTTAAAAAACCTATGAAATTCACTGAAAAAACCATAGGTTTGACACATGTTATAGTTAGCTGGACATTTCACTCATATTATAATGTATCAGTGATAAAGCTACTTATCAACACATTTAGCCACTAAAATAGAAACTGATAGACAGACATAGATAGGTATATATTTAAATATTACTCAGTAACCCATGTACTCATTAAGATATATTTAATCAGTCAGTTATAAAATTTATTTTTCACCAAACAAGCAACCGTTTATACACTTATATACTACATTTTTGTTCAACCAACTTTCAGATCTACATATATAAAATATATGTGAATTTCAAAACTAACCCATTTAATAGATGATGTCATGAGTGATGTGATGTGTGACATCATCAGCAGTGCATTACGGGCGCGCGAGTTATAGTTAGCTGAAGTAACTATAACGGGGGAATTTCATTGGTTTTATATGAGTGAAATGTCCAGCTAACTATAACATGTGTCAAACCTATGGTTTTTTTCAGTGAATATATATATATATATATACATACCCTGTTGTGTGTGGCATCCTGACAAGGGCAACCTTTGTTTTGTGATATATGTATATATATAGATATATATATATAGAACACTAAATCCTGTCCATCTCAAAGTACTCGCCAAGACGTAAATACAGGAACGGACCACCACTCAGGTATAAAGTGCTATTAAAGTGCTTTATTGCTCATTTTTCCGACATGACGCGTTTCTACTGGGTCACCCGGGTCTTGATCACATAACATGCAAGGAATCCCGCGTGATTTAAATCCTCCCATATTCCACCATGTTCCATCCCAAACATTTTATGGAGAGTGAAGAAAGACTTATAGGGATACAGGTTGGCTCAAAAACATTGTAATGCCTAACATAAATACATTTAAATGTCAAAGGCACGAATTTGATTAGTGAAAATACAAAGGAATTCATAATATAAAAAACACTTTGTAATCACGTCCAACATAAAAAGAAGAATTAATTTCTGCAAAACTGTATATCAGAAAAAACTCTTTTAACCTATATAGACGAGGAACATAAATATAAAATTAATTCATGATTATCTAAGAAAATTGGATATATTGGGCAAGTGCCCACTTATTCATCATCAAAGTCAATCACACAATCAAATATTACATGATAAACAGAGGAAAAATGGAGCATTTCACCAACAGTGTAAATGTGAGACGTTATGACTAGGAAAGAAAACCGAGCCAATACGACATAATTTAAAAAAACAATATATCTAACGGATGCCATTCATTTTTCCCAACAAAAGACTCATTAAGAAATTTGAAAAGTATTATTCAAGTGCAAACAACTGAGAAAAGTCAGAGAAATGGCGAACGTCCAGCATAAAGTGCAAAATATGTGCAGAATAGCAGAGTTAAATATATTTAAATAGTGTGCAAGTAAAAAAGTCATCACAAACACTAAAACCACACCATCATCGGACCAAAACCAGTAAAACCAGGTACCCAGTAAAACCAATAAAGATCACAATAAAAGCCAGATTAAAATGTACGAAATACCCAACTATACACACTACACAAATATATATAAATAGATGCATAAATATTCGTATAAATACTCAAACAGATTACATAAAATCCCTATAGAAAAATCAATCAAGTAGTAAATTATAAATAAGATATCTATAAGTTCATTCATATTCATAATAGCAGCAGTAGTAAAGAGGATGGATATTACATTAGCGATTAATCAATGCAGTACAATGGCTCACTCAATTTTGCATTAAAAATTAGAGATTAGAAGCACAGATATACTTCTTTGTGATTAAGGCTTAAAGTCCTATTCCAGAAAGGTTTGTAGTTATAAAAAGTTATAGAGATCCTCCCCTGTATTAAGACCATTTGCCATCTTGGTGTCTAACCGTACAATATATTTACTTTCTAATTGACGTAATTTCTTCTCTCTATTCCCTCCTCTGATAGATTTAGGAACGGCGTCAATTACAAAGTATCGAAGATCATGCAGATTTTTCGGTATGTTACTGTTACATCGCAACTTTTACATCGTAATGCTGTTACAACGCAGCTTTTACAACGCTGGTTCCATTACATCGGATGCTATTACAACGCAGGAAATTACATAGCAGATGCTATTACAACGCATACCATTACATCGTAAGTATTGGTAAGTATATAATTTTTTTAAATTTTATTTAATATTATTTAATTAATTTTATTAATATTAATTATAAATAAATATATTTATTTATGTTTTTTAATATTATAAATTAAATATCTTATTTTAAGTAATTTTTTAAATAAGTATGAGTATAGGAGTATATGTTCTGGGGTACTGAGGTATATGTTTTGGGGTGTTTGGGTATTTTTAGGTTTTAGGGCTGGGTTTAGGTTTTGGGTTACAGGGGTATTTTTAGGTTTTAGGGCTGGGTTTGGGTTTTGGGGTACAGGGGTATTTTTAGGTTTTAGGGCTGGGTTTGGGTTTTGGGGTCCAGGGGTATTTTTAGGTTTTAGGGCTGGGTTTGGGTTTTGGGGTACAGGGGTATTTTTAGGTTTTAGGGCTGGGTTTGGGTTTTGGGGTACAGGGGTATTTTTAGGTTTTAGGGCTGGGTTTGGGTTTTGGGGTACAGGGGTATTTTTAGGTTTTAGGGCTGGGTTTGGGTTTTGGGGTACAGGGGTATTTTTAGGTTTTAGGGCTGGGTTTGGGTTTTGGGGTACAGGGGTATTTTTAGGTTTTAGGGCTGGGTTTGGGTTTTGGGGTATAGGGGTATTTTTAGGTTTTAGGGCTGGGTTTGGGTTTTGGGGAACAGGGGTATTTTTAGGTTTTAGGGCTGGGTTTGGGTTTTGGGGTACAGGGGTATTTTTAGGTTTTAGGGCTGGGTTTGGGTTTTGGGGTACAGGGGTATTTTTAGGTTTTAGGGCTGGGTTTGGGTTTTGGGGTACAGGGGTATTTTTAGGTTTCAGGGCTGGGTTTGGGTTTTGGGGTACAGGGGTATTTTTAGGTTTCAGGGCTGGGTTTGGGTTTTGGGGTACAGGGGTATTTTTAGGTATCAGGGCTGGGTTTGGGTTTTGGGGTACAGGGGTATTTTTAGGTTTTAGGGCTGGGTTTGGGTTTTGGGGTACAGGGGTATTTTTAGGGTTTAGGGCTGGGTTTGGGTTTTGAGGTACAGGGGTATTTTTAGGGTTTATTTTTTTAAAGTACGACTTTAATTAAATTAAATTAATTAAATTAATTAAATTTAATTAAATTTATTAAATCATATTAATTACAATTTTAAGATTAATTAAATTATATTAATTAAATTAAATTAATTAAATTAAAATAATTACTATTATAAAATGTATTAAATTAAATTAATAAAATGATATTAAATTAATTAAATTACATTAATTCCAATTTTAAATTAAATTAAACTTATTTAAATAAATTAAATTAATTACAATTTTAAAATTAATTTAATTATATTAGTTAAATTAAATTAATTAAATTAACTCAATTACATTTTTAAAAAAAAGTTATACTTACCTATACTTACGATGTAATGGTATGCGTTGTAATAGCATCTGCTATGTAATGTCCTGCGTTGTAATGGCATCCGATGTAATGGAACCTGCGTTGTAAAAGTTGCGATGTTACAGCCTGCGTTGTAAAATAACGCGTTGTAACATCATAGATCCAGATTTTTCTGATGCACCAATTTAAAATGACGGGCTACTGGATACGCAGGGTCAGAGTTCACAATAGCCCGTAGGTGCTGTAAAATACGGTTAAAACAGGGAGTTTAGTACTGCCAACATACTTTAGTTGGCATGTACACTCTAGTACATAGACTGCAAGGTCTGTTTTACATGAATAAAGGCCTTGTATTTTATTAGGCTCAGAGGAAAAAGCGTCCTCAAACTCTTGTTTATTCACTCCGAACTTGCAGGATCTGCACAAACTACATTTAAAAAAAACTTTTCTGTTTGTCAGCCAATTGCCCTTGTTGCTTATTTCTAGGCTGGTTCTTACCAGGGCATCCCTCATTGAGGGTGCTCTCCTGAAAGTTATAACTGGTTGTGTTTCTAACTCTAGGGCCAATGTCATATCAGTTTTAAGGATCGGCCAATGTTTGTTGACTATGTTTCTCACTTGTTTTTCTTAGCTACTAAATGTGGTGATTAATCTGACCACTGGTTTTGTAATTGTATCTTGATTAGAGGAGTTGGCAGTCGGAATGCTGGTACTTGGTTGAACATCATGTTCCTGTATTCTCACCAATGCTGATTGCAAGTCCTCTAAATCGTAGCCACGAGCTCTGAATCTATTCAAGGATTCAAACAAACATTTGTCCAAATCCTCTTTCTTGCTGCAAATCCTTTTTATACGTAAAAATTCCCCATAGGGGATACTTTTAATTAAGTTCCTAGGATGGGCACTGCTGGCATGTAAGACAGAATTGCCAGCAGTGGCCTTTCTATGTAATCTGGTTTGGACGTTATTGTTCTCCACATAAATTTCTACATCTAGAAATTCCACTTTTAAATTAGTGGCATTAGCTGTGAATTTAAGATTAAGGGTATTTTCATTAATATCCGCCACAAATTGCAGTGCGGATTCACATGAGCCATTCCAAACCATACAAACATCGTCAATAAATCTCCACCATTTAATGACCTCCTTAGAAAAAGTTTCAAAATTGGTGCGGATGAGGACATGCTTCTCCCACCAACCCACATGCAAGCATGCGTAGCTGGGGGAGAAGAACGCCACCATCGCTACACCCCTCAATTCTTGAAACAACTCTTTATTAAAAAGGAAAAAATTATTAGTAAGACAGAGTTCTATCATACTAAGCAGAATTTTGTTGTGTTGATAAAAACAAACATCCCTCTCCGACAAAAAGTGACTGATAGCATGTAAATCATCTTTATGGTTAATACTGGTATAGAGGGAGCTTATTAGCATGTAAATCATCTTTATGGTAATACTGGTATAGATGGAGCTTATGTCCATTACTAAAAAGCAATAGCCATCTTGGCACTTGATCTCTTCTAATTTTTCCAAAAAATGACCAGTATCCATTATGAAGGAGGGCAGATTTTCAACAAAATCGTGGAGAAAGAAGTCCACATACTTGGACATGTTTTCCAATAAACTCCCCTGGGCAGAAATTATGGGACGCCCAGGCACTGGAGTGATTTCTTTGTGGACTTTTGAAAATAAATAAAAGGTTGGTGTTATTGGAAAGTAATTCTTTAAAAAATGGTGTTCTTCTTTACTCATTAGGCCATCACGTTTCTTCTGAGCCAAATCTTTAAAGATCATGTATTTGACCACTAAAAGTACAGGGAAGGTTCCTTTTTTATAACAGCATGCATCATTAAGCTGCTTCATAGCTTCTTCCATGTACATTGATCTCGGCCAAAGGACAATATTGCCGCCCTTGTCTGCTTTATTTACGATGATGTTATTGTCATCGCACATTTTTTTCATCAGGCGGGAATATTGCTGTTCTTTATACTGCCGTTGTTTATTTTTCTGAAGGCATGTTCTATTAAGAACTTTAAGATCTTCAATAATACAATCCCCAAAGATGTCAATGGCATCCCTGGCCATTACTGGGATGAAAGTAGACTGTGGATGGAAATGTGTAAGTCCTGCCTTAGTAGTACACTCGATACCCATACTCATTAATTCTTCTTGTGTATTAACCAGTGCAAAATCATTTACATCTGCTAACTCATTCACAGCTCTTAATATAGGAACATCAGAAACCTGAAATTGTACACTGGGTTGGTTGTCAGAATTAATAGACAGTGCTCTAGTGTTTGCATTCTTAAGCTTGTGGAATTTTAATAGCTTTAGCTTTCTGATGAACATGAAAATATCAACACGTGATTGAAAATATTTGAACTCAGACTTAGGGCAGAATGAAAGTCCCAATGACAACAGTTGTAGTTCTGCGGCAGTCAATTCCAAGTTTGTCATATTAATAACAGTGTTCGCAGCCGTTATACTGTTTACTCCACACTCTGATTCCCCCTTCCTCTTTTCTTTTTGTTGTAGCCTCCGTGCTTTGCGCCTCTGTTTGTGCTGTTGATTCCTTCTGCTACATTTGGAGCTTGGGGTATTCTCGGCCTTAAGGTTTGGCGACGGTCCTCTATGATAAACCCCAACTCCTCTGAGGGGCTATAGCTGAGTGGCACGTGTTGTTGTTGGTTCATTTAGCTGTTGTCTGATGCAACACTGCTGAGAATGGAGCTAACATCCGAATCAGTGGACACAATTATGCTTGGATTTGGGATTACTTGCACCTGTTGGATTTTACTATTCATAGCTTGTTTCTTTACTCCGTCAAAGCGCTTCGCGAAAGTAAATATGCGACCTGTTTCATAGTCGCGTTTATCGCGGGCAAATTTCGTTACTTTGCGGTTCATGATCACATTATCGTGTTTATTCAAGTGTTTTTTAATGTCCTCTCTTCCCTTATCCACAAGGACTTTTAATCCAAGGGCATCCAATTCAAGGTTAAGTAAATCAATCTGGGTCACGATGTCATGTCTGTCAATTTGGGCCTATTTAATCAAAATGCAGACCATGTTCATCAACGCCTCTAAATTGTTGGTAGCCCATTCTTGTAACATTAAGGGATTAGGGTTTTCAAATGATGGTGCTATAAGTACTCGTAGTCCCCTAGGCACTCTGCCCGCCTCCTTGTATGTTTCCAATGATTTCTTTTCCCACCACTTAGTGAGCTCATTTCGCTGTAATTTCTCAAGTTGTTTCAGCATACTTTTAACATCTTTCCCGTCAGTTGTAGTGACAGAATTTTGCTTATCAGTGCTCACCGGCATCGATTTATTAGCAAACAAAGCATCCGCTATTTCTTCGCGGTTCCTTTGCACGTCTGTTGCGGACGCCATAGCGTTATAATATGAAGCGTATTATGGCACAGTTTAAATGTAAAAAAAACCCAGAAACATGAGACACAGTGTTGTCCTGTTCGGGCTTTTCAATGCCTGAAATCTTCACACCTGCGGCCGTTTTCAGCAAAAGTTCTGGCTCCCCATGCAAATACAGAACAGCTCACCTCCAGTAGGAACCTCAACCCTCTCGGAATCCTCTGACGCCTGGAACACCACTCGGCTCCTACTTCCGGTTCTCCGCTCTCCTGTGCGGCCTCAAACTTCCTGATTGCTGCAATGCGGGGGGCTGAGCTCACATAACTCCTTCCGGGTCAAGTGAAAATCGCGGAACGCGATGACTGCTGCCAAAGCTCAGCCCAAAGCCAGTGAAGAGGGTCCGTGATAGCGGTAACAGCAACACCGCCGAATTATACAGAACACCAAATCCTGTCCATCTCAAAGTACTCGCCAAGACGTAAAGACAGGAACGGACCACCACTCAGGTAGAAAGTGCT
This sequence comes from Lissotriton vulgaris, assembly GCF_964263255.1. Classification (NCBI taxonomy): domain Eukaryota; kingdom Metazoa; phylum Chordata; class Amphibia; order Caudata; family Salamandridae; genus Lissotriton; species Lissotriton vulgaris. Next base: position 63,997 of record NW_028255634.1, read on the forward strand.
ATTAAAGTGCTTTTTTGCTCCTTTCTCCCAACATGACGCGTTCTGTGATGTTATGTGATCAAGACCCCGGTCTTGATCACATAACATGCCAGGAATCCTGCGTGATTTAAATCCTCCCATATTCCACCGTGTTCCCTCCCAAACATTTCATGGAGAGTGAAGAAAGACTTATAGGGATACAGGTTGGATCAAAAACATCGTAATGCCTAACATAAATATATGTAAATGTCAAAGGCACGAATTTGATTAGTGAAAATAGAAAGGAATTCATAATATAAAAAACACTTTGTAATCACGTCCAACATAAAAAGAAGAATTAATTTCTGCAAAACTGTATATCAGAAAAAACTCTTTTAAGACGATGAACATGAATATAAAATTCATTCATGATTGTCCGCAGTGGGAGCAAGAGAAACTAGTACAACAACTAAGGAAGAAAGCTAGTGCATAAAGTACACACAGTTGGGCAGATTTACAAGGTCGTGGGAAAAATTATGCAAAAGTGGCACAAGTGGCTTGTAAACCTGCCGCAGTGTGTGGTAGAAAAGACGCAAGAATGGACAGAAGTGTGCAAATTACCCACTTCTATTCACGGGTAGTAGTTACCAAGAAGGCTGAATAAAGGGCCTGCACTTTGAATTTGAATTAAAGAAGAATAATTGATAAGGTTAGGCAAGAATGGTAGCAAGTAGGTGTGTGTATTTGTGGTTGTTGTGTTGATTGAGTGGAAGATGACTAAGGTGAAAAATTAGAGAGGTTGCAGAGATGCAAACTTTCCATTTCTTTGTAAAGGAAGTGGGTGTTTAGTTTTCCAGTGCATATCTATATTCACTTAAAAAAACATAGGTTTCAGGCACATTTTAGTTAGGAATTAGCATTTAAAAAACCTTAGAAATACACTGAAAAAACCATAGGTTTCAGCCACGTTATAGTTAGGAATTAGCATTTAAAAAACCTTAGAAATTCACTGAAAAAACCATAGGTTTCACCCATGTTATAGTTAGCTGGACATTTCTCTCATACAAAACCATTGAAATCCCCCTGTTATAGTTAGTTCAGCTAACTATAACTCGCGCGCCCGCAATGCACTGCTGATGATGTCACATATTCCATCACTCATGGCCTTTCTCCTTTCCTCAAGAAGACCACCCTGAACACAGCGGGGCTTTCAGGCAAGTATTTATTTCAGGGCTGTGGCATGACCGGTTTCGGCGTGTGCCTTTTTCAAACGCTAGAAGTCCTTAAACAGTGATAGCTCCCACACAGGGATTTTATGGACTCCTCCCTCCAAGTGGATGGTTGGGCTCACCTGGAGCCAATTGTCATTTCGCTCGCTTCATTTTTCGGGACTACCAGTCCCAGGGTACAGCGCGCAGACATTGTGCTTCAGGTAACTGGGGGCTTCACTTGTAATTTTCACTGTAGTGTCTGTCTTTAAGTCCTGAAACTCTCTTCCACATCCTCTTTGGCTTAGCAGCTTCCAGCACAGACCGGGTGATAGCGTCACTCTACACCCTCTGTGTCCGATGTTCCCAGCTGCCTCAAACGCTTCAGAGGTTCTTGTGGCAGGCCGCCGAATTCACCCGACTCCTCGGCATAATCACTCCTAATCCAATTATCGAGCGGCCATTTCGTGAGAGGGTTCCTCGTGCGCGTAACTGGAAACCGCGCAACTATACACTCCCTTTCTCCTTTCCTCAAGAAGACCACCAGGAACACAGCGGGGCTTTCAGGCAAGTATTTATTTCAGGGCTGTGGCATGACCGGTTTCAGCGTGTGCCTTTTTCAAACGCCAGAAGTCCTGAAACAGTGATAGTTCCCACACAGGGATTTTATGGGCTCCTCCCTCCAAGTGGATGGTTGGGCTCACCTGGAGCCAATTGTCATTTCGCTCGCTTCGTTTTTTGGGACTACCAGTCCCAGGGTACAGCGCGCAGACATTGTGCTTCAGGTAACTGGGGGCTTCACTTGTAATTTTCACGTTAGTGTCTGTCTTTAAGTCCCGAAACTCTCTTCCACATCCTCCTTGGCTTATCAGCTTCCAGCACAGACCAGGTGATAGCGTCACTCTACACCCTCTGTGTCCGATGTTCCCAGCTGCCTCAAACGCTTCAGAGGTTCTTGTGGCGGGCCGCTGAATTCACCCGACTCCTCGGCAAAATCACTACTAATCCAATTATCGAGCGGCCACTTCGTGAGAGGGTTCCTTGTGCGTGTAACTGGAAACCGTGCAACTATACACTCCCTTTCTCCTTTCCTCAAGAAGACCACCAGGAACACAGTGGGGCTTTCAGGCAAGTATTTATTTCAGGGCTGTGGCCTGACCGGTTTTGGCGTGTGCCTTTTTCAAACGCCAGAAGTCCTTAAACAGTGATAGCTCCCACACAGGGATTTTATGGGCTCCTCCCTCCAAGTGGATGGTTGGGCTCACCTGGAGCCAATTGTCATTTCGCTCACTTCGTTTTTCGGGACTACCAGTCCCAGGGTACAGAGCGCAGACATTGTGCTTCAGGTAACTGGGGGCTTCACTTGTAATTTTCACGTTAGTGTCTGTCTTTAAGTCCCGAAACTCTCTTCCACATCCTCCTTGGCTTAGCAGCTTCCAGCACAGACCGGGTGATAGCGTCACTCTACACCCTCTGTGTCCGATGTTCCCAGCTGCCTCAAACGCTTCAGAGGTTCTTATATATAGATATATCCTGATGTGCGTGGCACCCTCACAAGGGCAACCTTTGTATTGGATCAGCAGTGCATTGCAGGCGCGCAAGTTATAGTGAGTCCAACTAACTATAACGTGGAGTTTCAATGGTTTTATGTCAGTAAAATTTCCAGCTAACTATAACTGGTGAGAAACCTATGTTTTTTTCAGTGAATTTAATAGGTTTTTTAAATGCTAATTCCTAGCTATAACTGGTGTGAAACCTATGGTTTTTTCAGTGAATTTCATAGGTTTTTAAAATGCTAATTCCTAACTATAACTTTTTTGAAACCTATGTTTTTTCAGTGAATTTCAAAGGTTTTTTAATAGGAAATTTCTATAGGTATGAAATGTAATATTTTTTAAAATAATTAATCCTATATTGTATATTTATGGAATACTATTTTTTTTATGTATATTCATATATTTTTTTTTTTGCCCTGGAGCGCTCCCGGTGCGCGTACCGGTGCGCTCCCCGGTGAGCGCAGTATTCTGGCACGCCCCGGTGCGCGTACCGGGGCGCGTCCCGGTAGCGCACCCAAAAAAAAAAGGAAAAAAATTATGAAGGAGTGAGCATGAAGAAAAGGGACAGAGAGAGTGGTGTTAAGAGAAACAGACCTTGAGGGAGGAACACAGAGGGACTGTGTAATAGATAGTAAGACAGAGAAAAGGTGTTAGAGGAAGTAACTGAGAAACGGAAAGACATGGGAAGTAACAGAGAGAAAGGACAGACAGAGTAAAGGAAAGAGTGACAGAAAGGGATTGAGTGAACCAGAAAAAAAGGTAAGTGAGGGAGTGTAGGTGAGCAGGGAGACTGAAAGAAGTGTAATGTGGTAGGAAAGTAAGGAAAAGAGAAGTAAACATAGAGGATAAGAATAAGTGAGGGAAGCAGAGTAAGGAAATAGGGGTGAGGTAGGGAGAGATAAAAGTAGTGAGGTTAAAGCAAGGGGTGATGACAAACTACATTTTTTTAGTCACACTTACCATATAATTAATGTAAACTTAATTGCATGCTTAAACTACACTTTGTATCTGTGAAAGACAAAAGAAAAAATAAGTTATAATTAGTCAAATATATATTTTAAAATAGAAGAGACAGGTCAAGAGGTAAAAAATCATAAAAGTGTACTAAGAAATAAGCAAGAGTGAAGGATACAGAAACAGAAATAAAGTAATGTAAAAGGACAAAAAGAGGGAAAAGGAAATAGAAGGAGAGCAAATTACTGAAGGTAAGTAAGATACTAAAAGAATGTGAGATACCAAAACTAAATCAGGAAAGAGGAGTAAGTAAAAGGGGAATGAGTGAAAGGGAAAGGAGTCTGATTGAGGATCCATTTACAAGAAAGAGGAATGGAAGATGACTGATAGTGAGTGAAGGGGAGTCACAGAGTGAAGGGATGAAGGGAGTGAGGTTAATATAGAAGGATATAGGGAAAAGGAGTTAGGAAGTAAGTACACAGAAGGACCAAGGGAAGGACTGAGGGAAGTGCAGTACAATGAGTGAAGAAAGGAAAAAGAGTAAAGGAGAAAAAGAAGGAAAGAGAGGGGAAGAGGACTAAAGAAGCGGTACTGAGAGAATGTGAGAAAGCTGAAAAGTGGTGCAAGGGAGAGACGAAATGCAGACAGTTGAAATGGGATTGAGGGGTTGTGAAAGAAGTGGAGTAAAGGAACAGCGATGAAACAAAGTGAGAGAAAGGCAGTGTAAGTGAGTAAAGAGAGCTGAAAAAGGGTGGAAAAAGGAAAATGAGTGTGGACAATGGGAATACAATATAAATTACACAATACAAACTATAGAATAACTTGTACAACATGTTAGATAGTTTATTTTTGCTGTTCTCAGAATATATTGAATTTCACTAAAAACAGTGAGTTCAAACTATTCATCATATGACAGTGGGAAAAAACACAATCTAAAAGATTGTGTTTTAAAAAACCCATATAAACTTACAAATCATATATGTACACTAATCTTTCATTCACTTACTTTTCCTTGAGGTCAAATAGTAGATCGTGAATGTCCTTTTTGTTGGAAAATACTCTGCTGTTCTTTTAAATTTCCATTTCACCGACTTTCCATAAAAAAAGATCTAAGAACATCTGAAATAATTCTCAACGTTTCCATTTTCCTCCTTGTGTTAAGTTATGACTCATTGCTCATACCTTCAACTTTCCTTACGGCCAAATAGTGTCAGATATATGAGTATGTTTTTAAATTTCTCAAATAAAACTCTGAAATTACTGTTTACCCGATGTTTTGAAAGAAAAGCTCATATGACATTTTCACAATGTTTAAATATTCATATTCCCTTTTTTGATCACTCATGTTCAACATTTCCTATAATACTGATATCACTTACTATGAGATCCATTTACAGTACCTATATGAGAACTGGATTTTTATATTATGTTGATCACTTTTACTCACAAAATAATTTTGACTATTAGACTAACTTTTATTAACTGCTCCCGTCTTCATAGGCCAATTATCTTTACTTAAACTTTGGTTCTAAAAACACTAGGTAAGAATTTTTTCAGTCAAAAGGCAAACGTTGTTTATAAGTCAAATGAGAATCATTGCAGTAAGTCCAACCTTTTTGACATTTAAATAAGCTGTATAATGCGCTGATGTTGTTGAAGGACCGTCATGATAAATAATAGCTACAGTTGCAAAGGTTCTTCCTGAAATTGATAACTGAGAAGCCACAACATTTTTGATACAAGTTGTCAATTTAGTTCCATCAGGTCTACATCGTTGGAAAACTAAAATGACATACTGACCATGAGTTTGTATAAATAATGTGGACAACATTGGACACTTACATTGGGTACACACCATATTATGGTCAGCTGCTTTAACTAGATTGTTAAATGACACTGATTTGCAGTCTGGTAAAGTCAAATATATATACATCTTTCAGTGTCTATTCTAGTAGTACTTGATAAACTACAATTGTCGCAGTCATGCTGCTGATAAGAAAGGCTAAAAAGATCTTCTACATCTACACCTTCATCTTCCAAAACACCAAACATATACATTAAACATTCCTGACAATCCTGCTGAATGTTCTGTGAAAATTTAACATGACCAGAACATATGTCTAAAATATTTCGAATTTCTGTTACACTTTCTATTTTTGCTCTATCACTGCTACATTTCTCAAACACAGAATTCAATAAACCGCACAATCTTTGATCCCGATTTTCAACAATCTGTTCTTGTAAAGTTTGAAGAAAAAAAACAACATTAACCACTACATTAGCATAGCAGTTGACACCAGAACTGTTTTCAAACTGAAATCCAACAACATTTTCATCAGAATCCTTTTTCTTTCTGTTTTCAATTACATTTTCATCTACTTTTTGTCTTTTTGCTACTACCTCACTGCAATTATTCTCATTTCTTCTTTTTCGGCCTACCACACGTTTTTCAAACAGAGGATATTGTGGCAAATGTGGAGCATACTCTCTTTTTAACCTATTGTATTCTTTAACACAATCCAGATCTGCACAAATCTTTGTCTCATCACACTTAATCAAGTACAATCCTGATAAAGTTCTGACTCGTGATAATGCCACATATGCCATACCCTCTTTAAACACAGAAATTCCAATATTCACCAAAGCACTATCTACACCTAAACCTTGAGATTTATGAATTGTCACCGCATATGCCAAACAAACAGGAAACTGTTTTCGGCGAGCATAAATCTAGCAGAACAACATTAGTCTTTTACAAGCATAAATCTAGCAGAACAACAACTGATTTGTTGTACTTGCTCAATGCCATCAAATTTAATTTTTTAAAATTCAATTCCATCTCTATTTCTATAATTTACAAAATCAACAACATTACCCATTGCTCCATTTACCAGACCTCTTTCAACATTTAAATTCCTTCTCAAAATAATACAACAATTAAAACACACATTCAGAGTCTTTTCAAAACCAGCTGTTTTAGATATACTCTTCTCTAATTAATCCAATTTTGATTTCAAATTTTCTGACAAAATAATTGTTGCTCCCATATGCTCAATTTTATCTATTGCTTCTAGTTTCACAATCTCTTCATTTTCTAACTTTAACATTTTGTTGTTGAAGATGGAACATTCTTGCAGAGTTGGCATCAAACATATTCCAGATTTGTTTTCAGTAATTTTCTTAAAAATATTCTCTGGAAGAATATTTTCATTTGGATACAAATGTGAAATTAATCGTGCATGTAAAGCTTCTTTCCCATGCTCGCTTACTTTTCCGATTCTTATATCTTGTAGAATTTTTTTATAATCTTCATCCTTTGCCTGTCGCATATTTTGAAACAGTTCTGTATATTTGAAATTTAACCATATATTAACGTTTCCAATGCTTCCAAGGGACTTCCTGGTATCTTCATGTGTAAGCATTTTAAACACTGGTTGTCCTTTTACTGGAGTCAACTGCAATAGATCTCCAAAAACAATAATGTGTTTTCCTCCAAATAACACATCATACTCTGTTCTAAGAATTTCTTGCATTCTCAAATGCACAAAAGCAAGCATTAGATTTGAGACCATGCTTACTTCATCAATGATAAGAAGTTTCATTTTCTTCAGGACTCTGGAAACTTCAGAACACGCATCTCCAGATAACTTGTTGTAATGCAATTTATTATCATGCTCAACTGGCAGCATCAGTAAACGATGTAGAGTAATCCCTTTAATGTTATGTGCTGCCAGTCCAGTTGGAGCAGTTACAACACAAGACAGCGGTGATTCAGTCCTTTTCTGCAGATAAGTTGCAATTGCTTTAATCAGAAAACTTTTTCCTGTTCCCACTTCTCCACTTACGTACTGTCGGACAGGTTTAAATGATGTACATGAGCACTCTTTTTTCTCATGTCTGAATCCATGTTCAATCTGTTCTGTGACTTCGTCATATATCTTTTTCTGCTCAATGTTTAGTTGCTTTACCAAATCTTCTAAGTTAACTACATCCTCTTGAGCTTGTTCCATAGCTCTTTCCACCTCATCCATGGCTTTGGCAGCTTCATTTTGGATAATTGGTCCTCCTAGTGGATCCTGACTCAATGAAGTAGAACTCTGACTGTCTTGAGAACTGTCTCTAGCAATCTCTTCAGCAATTGTGGCTTCTTGCTGTATTTCTTCGTTCAACATTTGCAGATAATTTGGAAAAACAGGACATTCTATAGTATCCTTGGTTGCATTTAAAGAATCTTCGTAACAGAGAAAATCTCCAAGTAGTTCCTCTTCTGTACGCCATGGCTTAAAGGGTTGCAAAAGAGCTAAATAGTAAAATTATCTTTTGTCTGGAGATTCGCAACTCAATTTTCGATGATTAATCAAATGTCCTTTTCTCTGCTTCACTAGACATCCTTCATACCCAATGCCAGCATATTTTCCATTATTGATATCTTCTGTGATGTTCCTCTTATAACTATAGTTTTGCAGAACTTCATACAAACAAGTGTTCTCAAGGTGAGTACTTCTATTTGGATAGTATGTATCCAACATGTTTGTCTTCAAAATATCTGTACTGTTTGGTTCTTTCTCCGCCAAATACTCAATTTCTTGTACAGATTTCAAAACTCGGTTTCATGTTGCAGCACGACCTAGACTCACCCAAATGATTGTTCTAGATTTGGCATAGAGACTTGCTGATGATAACTGATCAGAACATTCATATGCTCCAATTTCTCGATGCGATAACATCTTCAGACTGAAACTGTATCATTTTTTACTTACACTCTTTTTATGTGAAATGTCCTCCCACATTTCCTTCAGTTCTGTCTTTTCTTTTTTTGTGATGTAAGACGTCACATATCGAGCCACAGCAATAGAGTTGTCAGCAACGAACTGAATATCCATGTTAGCATTCCACATGGACAAAATCACTGGGTTGTAGTCGTTAATATACTTGGACTCTTCGTTTCTTTTTAAATTGTATGTATTTTTTGGTGATTTCCTTGTCACAGTATGTCGCAGAGAAGGCATCAAATTATTTACTCTTCCTTTAGAAATCACTGGTCGTGGAAACGCGAAACGACATTTTGTGTAGAACTTGTCCTTGTTTCTGAATTTTCGACGACAGTACTTTCCACAACGATGGGATTGAAAGCATAAAACTTGTTGCCTTAAATTGTTTTCTTCAGTAGTTTTCGGAACAGCACATGTTGAATACTCTTCAATGAAACTCATCACTGTGTTATCCGAATGAGTTCCAAATTTGGGTGCATCTTTAATCCATAACAACATATGTATGTGAGGAGCACCTCTCGCTTGATACTCCTTCCTCCAAAAGAAATCCAAAACCTCTCCAAGGGGAGGATTTTTTTGTTGGTAATAAAAGACATCATAGCTTCAAATCTATAATTGAAATATCTGCATACATTCACTGGATCCAAAGAACACAGTTCTCCAGGTGTTTTGAATTTTATATTTTGTATGTTTCCATTTGCCTCTCGTAGAAATTGAAGTAAGTCGTCCCATGCATACTCAGCACAGCTAAGAGTGAGGAACCATGTAGGAGTTCCTATGTTTCTTAGCATACATTTCAATTCCCCATGACGACGGAACCAATACTTGTTTGTACCACGCTGACATGCCATGAGATTGATTACCTGAGATTCCAAAATACTGTCTTGCAGATTGACTTTCTCCATAAAGTCCCTCGCCGAAACATTTTGCAGATGTGCTCCACTTTTCAGTATATGGTTCACTGCATAAGAAAGCCCAGACAAGTCACTTTCATACAGTAGATGAAACAAATACGGAATGCATTGACGAAACCTTGGATCTTCAGCATATAATCTTAAAGTCCGGTATTCAGCTGCAGGAATTTGAACTGGTCGATCGTCATATCGTCCACCTCGACCTGTTGGAAATAACTGTGGAAAACAACAAGCTTCCAAACTTTCTTCCCATACACTAATGAGACTTCCTTTTGCTGCTTTCATTTGAAACAAGTCAATTGCATCCCCAATTACTTCTTTGGAATGCAAAGGATGAACAGTATAATGTTCATATATTTCTTCACTTCTAGACACATCAACTTTTTCAATTTGGCCAACTGAACAATCACTGTCTTCTTCTGTAGCTGTTTCTTCTGCTCCAACAAATACATGTTTGTAGTACTCATTATTTTTGACCAAATACAACGTTGCCTTTTTGACTTTCCTAACATCCACTAAATCTTGCCAGATTTTCTTACTCTTTGTCGGAACTCCATTAACTAGAATAACCAGAGGATCCTCTTCTACTCTTTCTGCACCAATTGTATCAATATTTTTCTTGACATCTAGAGGCAAATAAACAACTCTTCCCTTTAATCCTCTTTGTAAATCTGAAGGAGGCAATTTCCCTATCTTAGGCTCCATGCGAACAATAGCCTGAAAAGGATGGACACATTGAATCAAAAAAGATTCATAAGTATTTAAATCCATCAATTCAAAAGGAATATCTACCAACTGAAGATTATTATGAACAGCTCTAGCAGGCATTCTGTTTTCATTTAATTTTTTAAAACAATAATTACAAATACGCTGATCAGAACTCAAATCAAAAGAATTCTCCACCAACAAATAAGTTAAAAAATCCTGCCATTCACTATTGTTTTCCATTTCACTTTTTGCATATAAATCAACTAATCTAGTCTGAATCTTATAATGAGTCCGTCGACAACACACACAAGTAAAATTAGGCCTTTCACTTGATTTCACCTTAAACTTTGTAATCTCCTCGTCAAACTTTTCTGTACTTAAAATCTGTACATTGTCTTCCACATTACCATCTATTACTATATCCATTTCTACACTGTCCTCTTTGTCCCCAAAATAACAAAACTCAATTTCTTCACAAATGCTCTTCACATCTAATTCAGATCCATGCAAAAGAGCACTGTTTAACTGTTTAAGCTTAAGTGCTGGACTTTTTGCATAATACAACCTTTTCACTAATTTCCTCACTTTATTATGATGCACTGCTAACATCCTAAAATGATGAAAAACACTCTGACATACTTTTCTAGAAAGACAAGCCAGTGAATGCCCATGCAAACCTGTGTTTTCTCTCACTCTGCAAGGATCTAACTCTTGCAAGATCTTCATTTTCTGTTTTACACTTTTCTTACTATATGTACGTAGGAAATTTCGAAGCAAATCGATTGTATCCTGTTGCACACTACAAATACTACTACACTTCCATGTGTACACTTGACCCTTATTACGTCTCCCTAAAACTTCATCAGCTAACATCTCTTCTGCATCTCTGGAAACAAGTTTCTCTTTTTCCATCAGACAACCGTCTTTCACCTCATATGCTCGACCACTGGTGTCAACTGCATGCACCAAATCATTCTCCTGAAAGTAACTCTCCTCATTAAAAAATGGCTCAGAACTTGAACTATGCATCCATTCTCCTGAAAATACTTCCCAAAAATTAGTCCGATTGATTATTCTTTTCCATCTACTGTTCGATTTGAAAACATCAATTGCCTTGTTAAGTATCCTAATTCTATTGATTACTAAAATAAATAATTTTTTCTTAACTTCGAAAGCCTGATCAACAATCTTCTCTACACTTTTCTTTTTCTTGTAGAAAGCAGCTCTCTGTGTACCTTTCTTCATATTTTTTAACAAATTTAAAACTACCCTATTACGAAACATTCATTTACGAATGTCCCTAAATTGGTTTTGTCTTCTATTATTATACATACTGTTCTCTCCTGGTCCAGTAGTAACACTTTTGGGGGGCCTCTCCTTCCTTTTCAAATTTGCTCTCTCCTTCTGTGTATTCTCTTTCTCATTAACATTTTTTTTTGCTCTACATATGTTCCGAAAAAAAGACTTAGTTGTCTTACCAGGTGCTTTTTTGTGTTATTTGAAGTACTTGTTGTAGGGGAGTGCTTTAATTCCGTTGCTGTTTTTGTTTTTTTCCGTATGACATCTTTCCTTCTCCTCTGCCTTGAAGGCATATTACCAAAACTTTTGAATTGTTGATGTCAATCTGTGGTAAAGAAAATAATAACACATTATAGACCACTATTAGCAAACAACAAAGGAATGACAATAAGCAAACGATATAAACACAAGTTTACAACATATCTACATGATTGCACATTTTACCTGTGTTCCCTTAGATTAGGAAGCAGTTTGTACAGATGAGGTGAGGCCTGTCCAGAAGCGCAGAGGAGGTGAAGCCTGTCCAGGGGAGCAGAGATGGTGAGGCCTGTGTCTAAGAATGCAGTCGACTGGACTTCATGAAGCCTCTCCCCCACTGCATTCTTAGACACAGGCCTCACCTCCTTTGCACCCCTGGACAAGCTTCTCTCCCACTACACTCTTGAACACAGGCCTCACCTCTTCTGCACCCCTGTACAAGCCTCACCTTATCTACAACCCTAAACAGGCTTCACCTCATCTGCACCCCTGGACAGGCCTCACCTTTTAAATAACATTTTACAAACACAGCACAGGTCCTATGTACAAGCATTCCATGTCACTAGTGAAACTTCTCAATTTTACATAAAGCAATTCCTCTATGCAGCAAAATCTATTTACCAGATTAGGAAGCACATTAAGCTTTTTTATTCTTCCTTTGTGTCATATTTCTTGATAATACTTGGAAAAAAAATGTTAGTGCATAAAGAAATTGTATTTTGTGAAAAGGTGAGGTTTCAGTAGTATAATGAAATACTTGTACATATGACCTATGCTCTGTATTTTAAATGTTATGTAAAAATTGATTTACAGCACATGAATTGCTTTTACATTATTCACAAGGTTTAGATACTGAGAACATGATTGCACGTTTCACCTGTGTTTCCTCAGATTAGAAAGCAGATTGTGCAGATGAGGTGAGGCCTCTCCAGAAGCGCAGAGGAGGTCAGGCCTGTCCAGGGGAGCAGAGGTGGTGAGGCCTGTGTCTAAGAATGCAGTGGACTGGACTTCATGAAGCCTCTCCCCCACTGCATTCTTAGACACAAGCCTCACCTCCTTTGCATCCCAGGACAGGCTTCTCTACCACTACACTCTTGAACTCAGGTCTCGCCTCCTCTGCACCCCTATACAAGCCTCACCTCATCTACAACCCTAAACAGGCTTTACCTCATCTTCACCCCTGGACAGGCCTCACCTCATCTACACTATTTATTCCTTCTAAAAAATGTAAAAACCAATCATTTGCCCCAAAATCGGTTTTCGCATCACATTTAAGAAACACAGCACAGGTCCTATGTACAAGCATACAATTTCACTACTGAAACCTCACTATTTCACAAAACACAATTCCTCTATCTTGCATATGTTAATATCAAGCATTTCCAAAAAACATGCCACAAACCAACAAGAAAGAATCTCAATCTGCTTCCTAATTTGAGGTAACGCAGGTGACATCATTCTAAAAGGTTCAAATATATTTATTTAATGAGGCAAACACTATTAATTTCCTCTCAAAAATATAAAAGCTATCCATTTACCCCAAAATCGTTTTTTAAATAACATTTTACAAACACAGCACAGGTCCTATGTACAAGCATTCCATGTCACTAGTGAAACTTCTCAATTTTACATAAAGCAATTCCTCTATGCAGCAAAATCTATTTACCAGATTAGGAAGCACATTAAGCTTTTTTATTCTTTCTTTGTGTCATATTTCTTGATAATACTTGGAATTATTTTTTTAGCGCATAAAGAAATTGTATTTTGTAAAAAAGTGAGGTTTCAGTAGTATAATGAAATATTTGTATATATGACCTATGCTCTGTTTTTTAAATGTTATGTAAAAATTGATTTACAGCACATGAATTGCTTTTACATTATTCACAAGGTTTAGATACTGTGTACATGATTGCACGTTTCACCTGTGTTTCCTCAGATTAGAAAGCAGATTGTGCAGATGAGGTGAGGCCTCTCCAGAAGCGCAGAGGAGGTGAGGCCTGTCCAGGGGAGCAGAGGTGGTGAGACCTGTGTCTAAGAATGCAGTGGACTGGACTTCATGAAGCCTCTCCCCCACTGCATTCTTAGACACAAGCCTCACCTCCTTTGCACCCCAGGACAGGCTTCTCTCCCACTACACTCTTGAACACAGGCCTCGCCTCCTCTGCACCCCTATACAAGTCTCACCTCATCTGCAACCCTGAACAGACTTCACCTCATCTGCACCCCTGGACAGACCTCACCTCATCTACACCCCTGGACAAGCATCACCTCATCTACACTATTTAATCCTTCTCAAAAATGTAAAAACCATTCATTTGCCCGAAAATCGTTTTTCGCATCACATTTAAGAAACACAGCACAGGTCCTATGTACAAGCATACAATTTCACTACTGAAACCTCACTATTTCACAAAAGACAATTCCTCCATCTTGCATATGTTAATATCAAGCATTTCCAAAAAACATGCCACAAACCAACAAGAAATAATCTCAATCTGCTTCCTAATTTGAGGTAACGCAGGTGACATCATTCTAAAAGGTTCAAATATATTTATTTAATGAGGCAAACACTATTAATTTCTTCTCAAAAATATAAAAGCCATCCATTTACCCCAAAATCGTTTTTTAAATAACATTTTACAAACACAGCACAGGTCCTATGTACAAGCATTCCATGTCACTAGTGAATCTTTACTATTTTACATAATGCAATTCCTCTATGCAGCAAAATCTATTTACAAGATTAGGAAGCACATTAAGCTTTTTTATTCTTCCTTTGTGTCATATTTCTTGATAATACTTGGTAAAAAAATATTAGTGCATAGAGAAATTGTATTTTGTAAAAAAGTGAGGTTTCAAAAGTGTAATGAAATACTTGTATATATGACCTATACTCTATTTTTAAATGTTATGTAAAAATTGATTTACAACACATGAATTGGTTTTACATTATTCACAAGGTTTAGATACTGTGTACGTGATTTCACGTTTCACCTGTGTTTCCTCAGATTAGGAAACAGATTGTGCAGATGAGGTGAGGCCTCTCCAGAAGCGCAGAGGAGGTGAGGCCTGTCCAGGGGAGCAGAGGTGGTGAGGCCTGTGTCTAAGAATGCAGTGGACTGGACTTCATGAATCCTTTCCCCCACTGCATTCTTAGACACAAGCCTCACCTCCTTTGCACCCCAGGACAGGCTTCTCTCCCACTACACTCTTGAACACAGGCCTCGCCTCCTCTGCACCCCTATACAAGTCTCACCTCATCTGCAACCCTGAACAGACTTCACCTCATCTGCACCCCTGGACAGGCCTCACCTCATCTACACTATTTATTCCTTCTCAAAAATGTAAAAACCAATCATTTGCCCCAAAATCGTTTTTCACATCACATTTCAAGAACCTCAATCTGCTTCCTAATCTGATGTAATGCAAGTAACATCATTGTAAAAGGTTCTAGTATATTTATTTAATGAGGCAAACTCTATTAATTCCTTCTCAAAAATATAAAAACCATTCATTTACCCCAAAATCGTTTTTTAAATAACATTTTAGAAACCCAGCACAGGTCCTATGTACAAGCATTCAATTTCACTACTGAAACTTCACTATTTCAAAAAAGACAATTCCTCTATCTTGCATATGTTAATATCAAGCATTTCCAAAAAACATGCCACAAACCAACAAGAAAGAATCTCAATCTGCTTTCTAATATGAGGTAATGCAAGTGACATCATTGTAAAAGGTTCAAATATATTTATTTAATGAGGCAAACACTATTAATTCCTTTTCAAAAATATAAAAACCATTTATTTGCCCCAAAATCGTTTTTCACATCACATTTCAAGAACCTCAATCTGCTTCCTAATCTGAGATAATGCAAGTGACATCATTGTAAAAGGTTCTAGTATATTTATTTAATGAGGCAAACACTATTAATTCCTTCTCAAAAATATAAAAACCATTCATTTACCCCCAAATCGTTTTTTAAATAACATTTTAGAAACCCAGCACAGGTCCTATGTACAAGCATTCAATTTAACTACTGAAACTTCACTATTTCACAAAAGACAATTCCTCTATCTTGCATATGTTAATATCAAGCATTTCCCAAAAACATGCCACAAACCAACAAGAAAGAATCTCAATCTGCTTCCTAATCTGAGGTAATGCAAGTGACATCATTGTAAAAGGTTCAAATATATTTATTTAATGAGGCAAACACTATTAATTCCTTTCAAAAATATAAAAACCATTCATTTACCCCAAAATCGTTTTTTAAATAACATTTTAAAAACACAGCACAGGTCCTATGTACAAGCATTCAATTTCACTACTGAAACTTCACTATTTCACAAAAGACAATTCCTCTATCTTGCATATGTTAATATCAAGCATTTCCAAAAAAACATGCCACAAACCAACAAGAAAGAATCTCAATCTGCTTCCTAATTTGAGGTAACGCAGGTGAAATCATTCTAAAAGGTTCAAATATATTTATTTAATGAGGCAAACACTATTAATTCCTTCTCAAAAATATAAAAGCCATCCATTTACCCCAAAATAGTTTTTTAAATAACATTTTACAAACACAGCACAGGTCCTATGTATAAGCATTCCATGTCACTACTGAAACTTCACTATTTCACAAAAGACAATTCCTCTATCTTGCATATGTTAATATCAAGCATTTCCAAAAAAACATGCCACAAACCAACAAGAAAGAATCTCAATCTGCTTCCTAATTTGAGGTAACGCAGGTGACATCATTGTGAAAGGTTCAAATATATTTATTTAATGAGGCAGACACTATTAATTCCTTCTCAAAAATATAAAAGCCATTCATTAACCCCAAAATCGTTTTTTAGTTTCATATGTGTTTTATTAATTTTTTCAACAAAAGCAATGATAGACATCGTGATACAATATAAAGGCATCAGGCATATACAGCTGGCGGGACAGACGAGCATGTCTTCCCTCAGGACGAGATGACAATTGAGGTTTAAATGCCTAAAGGGAATATGGATGTCAGAAAAGCGGCTAGTGACCGCTGCAAGAAGATGCAATAAGGAAATCAACAACCAAACCCACCCCCCCAACCGCAAACCAGTCCCCCCTCCCCCACCCCATCCAGTGTGCCAAGTACCGGCATGAAGTTTATCAGTAGACCAATGTTGACCGGTGTAAAAGACCAGGTGTTCAATGAGGGTCGCGTGGAACATCAGTGAGGCGTAGAACTCGAAGATACCTAGGGCAAGTGACTTCATTGAATTCTTTGGATAGAAGAGACAGCAGTGGAAGCCATGTTTTACGGAAAGTGGTTGTAGAGTTTGTGATTGTGGCTTGTATGCGTTCCATTCCAAGGGTGAACCAGAGTTTATGTAACTACCCCGTGCGGGTGGGCTTGATGGTGGAGCCCCACAAGGATAAAATGTGCTGTGTGACCGCTTGCATAGCTATCCCCATTTGACGACCCTTCATCGATTTTAGTGGGAAGGTGAGTGCGTTGGGCAGGCCGAGAATAGTATAGGCCGGGAACCTTGGGTATCAAAGGTGGAGTTGATGTCATCCAGTATTGCCTCCCAGTAACTCCGGATTTCTGGGCATTCCCAGAGAAGATGGTTCAGTGTGCCCTGTGCCCCGCAACCCCTCCAGCACACGCTGGATTTCCTTTGTGTAAGCGGACCGGGGTGAGATGCCAATACATTGCTAGTTTCACCGCAGCCTCTCTGGCTGCCGTATTACGTGTGGTGTGTGAGGCCCTGTAATACACATCCCTCCACTCTTTAGGAGTCAGCATCCTCCCTAGCTCAGCCTCCCAGCGCCTCTGACTCGGTGTCTTATCTGGACTAGGTGGTGGTGTGAGCATCTTGTAAATTTCTGAGATGAGATGTTTGTCTGTGTCCTTAGTGATAAGCCACTTCTCGAAAGTTGTCATTGGGCGCCCTACCAGTGTAACAGTGGGAGGGTGTGTTGAGCCAGTGTCGAAGCTGAAAGTATTGGAAGATGTGGGGGTCGTCTATTCCGTATCCTTGTTTAATATCGGAGAGGGGGAGAAAACCCTGTGTGTCAAAAAGATCTCCGGGGCAGCGACACTCGGTACCGCGCCATTGTGAGAATGCACGTGGATCATTGCCCGGAGGAAATTCCGGGTTGTCTAATAAGGGAGTAAATGGGGACGGGAAGGTCGTCAGTTCCTTCTAGAGGGCAACACTATCCCAGGCCTTCAAAGTCGTGCGGGTAATAGGGGATTTTAATAGGTAACGTGGCCGGTGTTGTTTTGTAAGGAATGGGATCCTCCAAAGAGGGGTTTGAGCCATGGCCCTATCCTGGAAGAGCCATCTTTTCTCCGATTCCGGCCTGTACCACTCCACCAAAATAGCGGAGCTGAGAGGCTTGAAAATACTGCAGCAGATTTGGGATGCCAAGGCCCCCCTCGTCCATACTCCTAAATGCTAGCTGTTTATGGATACGTGCTCGCTGACCTTTCCAGATGAAGTTGTGGAGATCAGCCTGTAGGTCCTTTAAGGTGCCTGCAGGGGGCATGACCGGGAGGGTCTGAAAAAGATAGAGAATTCTAGGCAGAATGGACATTTTCACCGCCGCAACCCTCCCTAAAAGAGAGAGAGGTTGTTTCGACCAGCGTGCGAGATCTGTCCGGATCTGGGTTACCAAGGATTTGTAATTAGTAAGGACCGTGGAGTCCGTCGAGGAGGTAAGGGTGATTCCTAGGTATGGGATATTTGTGGAGAGTTGAAGACCACTTCCCCCAGCGATGGCGGGGTCATTGGACTGCGCATTCTTTCCCAGCGGTAATATCAGGGATTTGCCTCTGTTAACGCGGAATCCCGAAACAGAACCAAATTTGTCAAGTTCCCCCATAAAGGCAGATATAGAGCGGGTGGTCGAGGGCTGCTATGACGTGATCAGCGTAGAGGCTGATCGTGTGGGGCTCATGGCCAAAGGTGATGCCGTGAATGTCGGGGTTGTCCCGGACCTTCTGTGCCAGAGGTTCTATGTATAGGGCAAACAGAAGGGGGGAAAGAGGGCACCCCTGTCTGGTGCCTCGCTGGATCTCAAATGGGTCAGAGCTCAAGCCGCCTAGTCGTACCCTGGCTTGGGGATGGCAGTAACAACTAGCAATCCAAGCTTGAAATCTGTCCCCTAACCCGAAGCTCTGCAGGACTCGTTGTAAGTAAGGCCATTCCAGCAGGTCAAACGCTTTTTCAGCGTCAATACTAATTAGCGCGGAGTCCGAGGATTGGAAGTGGGCCTTGTCAATTAGGTGCAGTAAACTTTTGGTGTTGTCACTACATTGTCAGATGGACACAAAGCCCGATTGGTCTGGTTCCAAAATCCCCGGCAAGCAGGGGCCAAGACGCGCGGCGAGAATACCAGTGAAGAGCTTCAGGTCGAGGTTCAGTAATGAAATCGGGCGGAAGGCAGAGCAGTGCGTGGGTTTCTTACCCGGTTTGGGCAATACTACCACCTCAGCAGCCAACATATCCGGGGGAATGGAGCCCGGGCCCTCAAAGGAATTAAAGAGGCGGGTAAGCACTGGAGCCACCTGTGAACTAAAGGTTTTGTAAAATCCTGCAGAGAAGCCATCGGGCCCTGGGGATTTAAGCAGGCGTAGCCGGGATATGGCCGCCAAGACCTCGTCCTGGCGAATGGGGGCTTCCAAGGCATCTCTGTTTGCCTGGGAGAATTCGGTGACCGCGGTTGAGTCCAGGTACGTCTCGATACTCTCGGGGGACGTCATCTCAGCCCCGTACAGCGAGGCATAGTAAGATCGGAACGCCTCGGCGACCTGGGTGTCCTCCGTGAGAACTGCACCAGTATCGTCTATGAGGCCAGTGATTTTGGAGCGCTGGGTCTTGGTCTTCAAGGCGCTAGCCAGCAAGCGACCGGTTTTGTTACCGCCAACATAATAGGTATGTCGAAGGTGGAGGTCAGCGAATTCGGCCCTGTCCGTATCCAGGCTAGCTAGTTGGGCTCTGGCCGCTTTTAACTGTCTCCACACTCGGGGAGCGCAGGTGCGACTATGAACTCTTTCCCGTTCTGAGACCTGTGCGGTGAGATCATCTCGTTTAGCTTTGCGGTCTTTAGCCTCAGCGGCAGCTATGGCAATAAGTTCGCCCCAGACGACAGATTTAAGAGCCCCCCACAGAGCTGTCACAGGTATCCCGGGTGTGTCGTTGATGGCTAGATAGTCATTATTGCAGTCGCTGATCTTTTTGGTAACCTCTGGTCGCTGCAGTAGGGTTTCGCGCATTTTCCTCACATGCTAGAGGTTTTTAGGGCAAAAATCCCGTCATCCCTTCTGTAGGGTATTGAAATGGTTGATATAGGGCAATGGGGTTTCTTACATGTTGCAGAGGGAAAAAGTTTACGGTTTTTAGCCTCCACTAACACCGCCTGCACAGTGGCATCCCTGAGACTTGAGTTTGGCATCCGCAGTAGCTAGGTGCAGGGCCTAGCAGGGCTAGTACGTTGGGTAACCTTTTATCCAGAGCTCCTCTCTGTGCAAAACGGTATGCACCTGTTACAACGCATTTTTTACAACGCACTACTGTTACAACGCATCTATTACAACGCAGATACTGTTACAACTCATGTTTTTACAACGCATTTCTTTACAACGCAGGTACCTTTACAACGCATACCATTACAACGTAAGTATTGGTAAGTATATAATTATATTTTAAATGTTATATGTTTGGGGTAAAGGGGTATTTTTAGGGGTTAGGGTCAGTTTTGGGTTTTAGGGTAAAGGGGTATTTTTAGGGTTCAGGGTCAGTTTTCAGTTTTTGGGTAAAGGGGTATTTTTAGGGTTCAGGGTCAGTTTTTAGTTTTTGGGTAAAGGGGTATTTTTAGGGTTCAGGATCAGTTTTCAGTTTTTGGGTAAAGGGGTATTTTTAGGGTTCAGGGTCAGTTTTTAGTTTTTGGGTAAAGGGGTATTTTTAGGGTTCAGGGTCAGTTTTCAGTTTTTGGGTAAAGGGGTATTTTTAGGGTTCAGGGTCAGTTTTTAGTTTTTGGGTAAAGGGGTATTTTTAGGGTTCATGGTCAGTTTTTAGTTTTTGGGTAAAGGGGTATTTTTAGGGTTCAGGGTCCGTTTTCAGTTTTTGGGTAAAGGGGTATTTTTAGGGTTCAGGGTCAGTTTTTAGTTTTTGGGTAAAGGGGTATTTTTAGGGTTCAGGGTCAGTTTTTAGTTTTTGGGTAAAGGGGTATTTTTAGGGTTCAGGGTCAGTTTTCAGTTTTTGGGTAAAGGGGTATTTTTAGGGTTCAGGGTCAGTTTTTAGTTTTTGGGTAAAGGGGTATTTTTAGGGTTCAGGGTCAGTTTTTAGTTTTTGGGTAAAGGGGTATTTTTAGGGTTTAGGGTCAGTTTTTAGTTTTTGGGGTACAGGGGTACAGGGTAAAAATAAATTAAAATTAATTTTAAATTAAATTAATTAATTGAAAATAAATTAAATTAAATTACATTAAATTATTTTTGGGGTTGAGGGTCAGTTTTGAGTTTTTGGGGTACAGGGGTACAGGGTAAAAATAAAGTAAAATTTATTTTAAATTAAATTAATTTATTGAAATTAAATTAAATTAAATTACATTAAATTATATATTTTAAAATTAATTTACGATTATAATATTAATTTTAATATATACTTACCAATACTTACGTTGTAATGGTATGCGTTGTAAAGGTACGTGCGTTGTAAAAAAATGCGTTGTAAAAACATGAGTTGTAACAGTATTCGCGTTGTAAAAGATGCGTTGTAACGGTATGCGTTGTTACAGTCCGCGTTGTAACATCATATATCCGTGCAAAACGCCTACCAGGCTCCCCACAAACAGCGGAACTAGCGCTGCTCTGGGGGCAAGATTGTCACGGCTGCCATCGCTGCTCAACGCGAGGCCACGCCCACCAGTTAGGCCAAGCCCACCCTCCTAGCCTATGAATAGCGCTGACTGAAAGCGCATTCTTAGGAACTGTAGACCTCTGAGGCGGAAGCCGGAGGTGCTGTGTCACTCGTTTTTTAAAAGTTTGTTTAAACTGTGTTTTACTTATTTTCACAACTGTACCTTTTATCCAGAGCTCCTCTCCGTGCAAAACGCCTACCAGGCTCCCCACAAACAGCGGAACTAGCGCTGCTCTGGGGGCAAGATTGTCACGGCCGCCATCGCTGCTTAACGCGAGGCCACGCCCACCAGTTAGGCCACGCCCACCCTCCTAGCCTATGAATAGCGCTGACTGAAAGCGCATTCTTAGGAACTGTAGACCTCTGAGGCGGAAGCCGGAGGTGCTGTGTCACTCGTTTTTTAAAAGTTTGTTTAAACTGTGTTTTACTTATTTTCACAACTGTACCTTTTATCCAGAGCTCCTCTCTGTGCAAAACGCCTACCAGGCTCCCCACAAACAGCGGAACTAGCGCTGCTCTGGGGGCAAGATTGTCACGGCCGCCATCGCTGCTCAACGCAAAGCCACACCCACCATTTAGGCCACGCCCACCACCTCTCTCCCTAAATGTGCTTCCCACGCAAGCGCAGCGGACGAGCGCAGCGGGAGCACCTAAGGCAAGCCCGTCTGCGCCCGTCCGAGCCTGGCCCGTGCCCAGGGCCAGTCCCCCTGCCTGCCCGGCAGTCACTGGTCGCACGTGCTGGACCAGATCCCAGCTTTACGGCCTAAAGCCCACCACCTACCCTTCCACCACTTGCTGTACCCCTGATCACTTGGAGGATGCCTCTTTCAACTGCCTTCAATGCAATTTTTCGCTCCCGCCTTGGAGCCTTCGCCCCTCTCCCTGCCTCAGCCTGCCGAAATGCCTGTACCACCCCCTGACTTTGAAAGCAGGGCTGCTTAACTGCCGTTCTTTGCCCCGCCACGCTAACGAGATATGGACGTCAATTATCTCCGACGCCTGGGATATCCTGTTCCTCACCGAGTCTTGGCTCACAGATACCTCCGCCCCCGATATCCAGCTTGCTACCCCTCCGGGTTACCTCTTAAAGGGCATCAATCGTGAAGGGGGCAAATCTGGTGGCGGTCTTGCCATCATCCTAAAATCCCACCTCAACTTGTCCATCATCAAATTAACGAACATCGGGATGATTGAAGCTCTGCACTTCACTATCGCTGACACCGCGGCTGTAGTATTGACAGGCACATTAGTCTACAACCCTCCCACTGCCTCAACTCTTTCTTTAACGGCACTTACCCACCTACTGGCGGATCTCTCCCTCAAACACCAACATTTTTTGGTGCTAGGAGATTTCAACCTCCACGTGGACAATTCTCTCTGCTCAAAAGCTAACAACCTGCTAGAAACTATGCAGAGCCTGAACTTACTTCAGCTAGTCAAGGGCCCTACTCACACAGCTGGGCATACCCTTGATCTAATCTTTGCTAATTTCTCCAATATCACTGTCCTCCCTTCCCTCCCTCTCACCTGTTCTGATCACCATCGTATCCCTTTTAATCTTGAGCTAAGTTCGAGACCCGCCCTCACTACACTCAGGAAAGAGCTGGGAAGAAAATGACACAAAGTCACCTGTGCTACCCTAGACCCCTTATTCAACTTCCAACCAGACCCTCTATCCAGTGACATTGATGGAAACGTTTCTAGACTCAACTCGGCATTGCTCCTTGCCATCGACTCCATCGCCCCCCTCAAACCCATCTCCTCTGCCAGAACCCGCCCCTCTGCCCCTTGGTTCTCTACTACCCTTCGTGAGGAAAAAAGCAGATGCAAACTACTTGAACGCAAGTGGCGGCAGAACTACGACCCCGAATCCAAAACCAGCTACAAAATCGCTCTGAAAATTTTTTTGAAACTAAAAAAAGCCAACATGAGAGACTACTTCTCATTACAAATCTCCAACGCCAAGAACTCCTCTAAAACTCTCTTTAATATTGTCAAAGAATTTGTTAACCCCCCCCGCCAGGGCCATGCAGAACACCTCCAGCCAGGTTTTATGCGATGGACTTTCAGACTATTTCCTTGAAAAAATAGAAAAAATATGTACCTCGTTCCCTACTGAGGTACCCCCCCCCGATCTCCCATGTGATGGCCCCGGAATCCGCTGCCTTGCAGTCCTACAACGAGTTGACCCCTGAGACCGCTCTCAGGCTATTCACCCAATGCAGATCTGGCTCCCCTTCTGACCCAATTCCCGCCAAAACCATGGGTGACCTAGCTCCCTCATTGGTCAACTCTTTTCTTTCCATCTGGAATGCCTCCCTCCATCATGGCATCTTCCCAACTACGTGGAAGGAAGCTCTGCTGGTCCCCATTCTGAAAAAACCTGACGCCGATCCCACTGAATTCTCCAATTATCGCCCCATCTCCCTCCTCCCCAAACCCGCACAAATCTTGGAAAAGGTCGTGCAGCTACAACTTACGGAGTATTTGGAAGATAACTCCCTGCTGCACGACTCCCAATCCGGATTCAGAGCAGGTTTCAGCACTGAGACTGCTCTCCTGGAAGTGGCTGAGACTATCCGTGAAAGCGTGGATAGGGGCGAGGAGGCCATGCTGGTCCTCCTCGACCTATCCGCTGCTTTTGATACGGTTTCTCACAAAATCCTACTAAACCGTCTAAAGCAGGTCGGAATCGGTGGCTCCGCTCTTGCCTGGATCAAATCCTTCCTCACTGGCAGAACTCAGAAGGTGGTGCTCAGGCCTTTCAAGTCAGAGGGTAAACCCCTGCTGTGTGGTGTTCCGCAGGGCTCTGCCCTGAGCCCTCTGTTTTTTAACGTCTATCTCGCACCCTTGGCCTCAGTGGTGGAGTCTTGTGGAGTCAGAGTGGTCTCTTACGCTGATGATACTCAGCTGATATTCTCCTTTAGAGACCACTCAGACTCCACCTTTGCCAATTTCCGCCAATGTCTGAACAACATCTGTGATTGGATGACCAACAATCACCTTAGACTGAATGCTGACAAGACAGAAGTCTTGTTTTTTAACCAGAAAACTCCGATTTCCCCCAGTCTATGGTGGCCCACTGCACTTGACCCTGCACCCACTCCTGTCCAATCAGCACGTAACCTGGGCTATCAGTTCGATGACTCACTCTCGTGCAAAGCACAAATTAACAAGGTCACCTCTGCCTGCTTCGCGAAGCTGCGCATGATCAAGAAGATCCTTCCGTACCTTCCCTTGGATGCCCGCCGAACTGTTACCCAGGCCCTCATCACCTCTCACCTTGACTACGCCAACAGTTTATACGCCGGTGCCCCACAATATCTGATCGATCGACTTCAGATCGTTCAGAATGCGGCTGCCAGACTGATAGGAAATATCCCCTACCGTCAGTCGGTTGCCGCCTATCGCAAAGAGCTCCACTGGCTCCCCATCGCAAGCCCCATCCAATTCAAGATCCTCACCCTTGCCTTTCGAGCTATCAACGGCCTTGGACCTAGCTACTTGAAAAAGCGAGTGTCTATCTCTCAATCTGTCAGATCTCTAAGATCCAACAACCTGCGCCTCCTGACTGCTCCCCGCTTTCGACGTTCCAGAATGGGCGGCAGAGGGTTCAGCGTAATCACTGCCAAACTATGGAACTGCCTCCCCCTCGACCTCAGATTCTGTCCATCTGAATCCATCTTCCGTGCTAAACTAAAAACCTGGCTGTTCTCCAAATTATGATCCCTATCTTGTAATAAGCTTGCTCCACTCCTCCTTCTCTGAGGTTCCGTTTCTAGCTCCGGGACACCCCTCCGGGGGTAGCTGCGCGCTGTATAAACTACTTAAATAATAAAAAAATAAATTAACCTGCCTAGCCAGAGGAGAGGTGGGTACCTTGAGACATTTAATGAAGTCGGAACTATTGGGCACTTTAGGGGAGTGCTCCTCCATTGTAAAGAACTTCAGGAAAGCTGCTGTGCTTCTGCAATTGGAGGAGAGCACTCTCTTTACTCTGTCTGCTGTACAGGTAAAATCACTTTTAAAACAGGCCTCGTGGGATCTCAGCTTTAGGCTGGATAGGGATTCTATACTTGCAAAGAATAGAGTATCCCCTCTTACTGATACGTACTTATTAAAACGCATGCAACCCTATGTCGCCTGGAATATACCCCATGGTATACGACGTTTTTGGCTTCTCTTGAGGCAGGATCTACTCCCTCTTAATAAGCTTATGGCTAAGTGGTATGGTTGCTCTGCAACGTGTAATTTTTGTAATTTGTCAATTCAGGACCTCATACATGTTCTTTTTGTATGTCCTGCACTTCGTTTATTTCGTCGTAAGTGGTTTAGACAAATTTGTTTGAAACTGAATATCCTTACAGCCAATTCTTTCTTATGTGCTCTATATAATCCTCCTAATGAAATGTTCTGCTCTAGCATTTTCAATTTTTAAAAATGGTTTTCAGACATCTATTAGATGGTTTTTATCTAACTGCGTTGTGCTGATTACTTAGTATTTTTGGTAAAAATGTGTTATTGTTCGTTGTATTTTTATGAGAAATTTTGATTTATGTATTCTTTTTCTTTATGTGGACCTCTTTGGAGATCCAAAACATAATAAACAAACTGTAAACTGTTGTCAGTAGGGTTTCATGCAAGCGCCACGAGCCTCAAGGGTGAGGGGGCGCCCGGATCTTGATCGACAACTCCACCGCGTCATGATCTGAAATGGCCGCAGGTATTATATTAATCTCACAATAGAATGTTGAGATTTTGCATTGAAAATAATCCTAGGAATTTGCAACATTCTATTAGGAATAAATTTCCTCAAATTTGCCTTGCGGCGCTCCGCTCCTTCCCTGAAAGTTTGGGGGGGATTCGTCAAGCGGGGGCCGAGATAAAAGGGGGTCCCAAAACGTGTTTTCCCCATGTTAATTTCCATAGGGCGGTTGAACTCACTTTTAGCCCGAACGGCTGAATGGATTTCCACCAAACTTGGCAAAATTGTAGGGACTGGTAGCCCGATGTGCCTTTGCTATGTCTCAAGATATGTGCTCCATTGGATTTTGAGTAATTTAGGTTAAAAAAATATATATATCTATAAGCGCGCCCCGGTACGCGCAGCAGGGCGCGTACCAGGGCGCTACGCGAGTTTGCGCGCGGAAAGCTGATTGGCTCTCGGGTGTCTGTCAACATTCCAAACAGTCCGGAGCGGCCGCCATCTTGTGTCTCGGTAGGATCGAGACACAAGAGGTGGAAAAAATAAAGGGGAAAATGACCAAAAGGGGGCAGAGTAGACCCCCCTGACCCCCTAGGTTTGATGTGGGGCCATAAAACGGCCCTGCGGGGCAAAAAATATATATATTTTTTTCGATTTGCGCGGGGGGAGTGCCCAGTACGCGCACCGGGGAGCGTACCGGGGAGCGTACCATAGGGAAAAAAGAATGACAGAGTTTTTAAAAAATGTAGCCTTTTTTTATAAATTGGAGGTAGTTCTAAAAAGAACTGTTTTTTTTCTTCTTTTTGTTGTTTTATATTTTTTTATTGTTTTTTTGAACATTTTGTACTTTTTTTGGCTTTTATGAACAATTTTATATTTTTTTTGTTATTTTTATGGGGAGAAACAAAAAACAGGGAATTGTAAAGGGCTCAACTGGAGCAAAAAAAATCTCGAAAAAATTAAGGTTTTTTGTGGCAATTGTGGTTGTCACCAGCACGGTTGATGAGTTTTATGCTTTGCTCACCATAGGTAATTATTTTACCACAAATTATAACTGATTTTGTATTGTCCAAAATGGGGTTGTATGTTTGGGGCCATCTCCCTTGTCTCTGGACCCAATGGAGTGGGTTGCTTACTTTTGGAGGTGCTGGGTGAAGATTGGGGAGGGTTTCTGGCCAGTTCTCTGACCTCTGCCGCAGCATAGTTGTTAGGGTGCCCGCGTTGCATGTGGCGAATCATGGTGTTATTGCCAAAAGAGTACTTTTTGTTACGGTTCCCCCTTGAAAGTTCAGTGCCACAGATTAGGCAAGTAACCCTTGGCGCATTTACTTTTTTGAGGTCCATTGGGATTGAAAAAAACTCCCAGATAATGTTCTCCTTTGGCCTATATGGGGTATTATCTTCTGGCAGGAACCTCCTCCTCACCTCCTCCTCTTCTTCATCTCCACCACTGTGGTGTTGTGGTGGTCCTCTTGGTGGTGGTGGTGGCGGCTGAGATGCTCCTGTTGCTGCTGCTACTGAAGCCATTTCTGAGTACAAATTAGTAATAGCTCTGGAAACAGGTCTTCCTTTCTCAAAGTACAAAGTGAGAATGAGGAAAAAGGGTGGGGGCTTTCATCATTAGGAAAAAAAAAACTGTCCTAAACCAATGAAAAGTGTTATTTTCAGGTCACATGACCAGGGCTTTCATCATTTGGAAACCAAAACTGTCCTGAACCAATAAAAAGTGTTATTTTTAGGTCACATGACCCGACGTACTTACGCTACGCGCCCCGGGGCTCGCCCAGGGGTGCGTCGTGTAAGCGCGTCGGATGATTGCGTAGCGCGATCGTATGCGCTCGAGTGCTTCCGGGTGGTGCGCTTACGCCGTGGGTATCATGCGGACGCGGCTACGCGATACGTCACGATGATGTTTTCGTTCACGGCAATAGCGCTAATGGGACGCTCACCGGTACGCGCCCCGGGGCGCGCCGCAAGACTGCGCTTACCGGTGCGCTCACCAGGACGCGCACCGGGAGCGCTCCAGGGCAAAAAAAAAAACCATGAACAATATACATTAAAAAAATAGTATTACATAAATATACAATATAGGATTCATTATAAAAAATATTAAATTCCATAGCTATAGAAATTTGCTATTAAAAAACCTTTGAAATTCATTGAAAAAAACATAGGTTTGAGGCCCTATATATAGTTAGGAATTAGCTTTTAAAAATCCTATGAAATTCACTGAAAAAAACATAGGTTTCTGACCAGTTATAGTTAGGAATTAGCATTTAAAAAAACCTATGAAATTCACAGAAAAAACCATAGGATTCACACCAGTTATAGTTAGGAATTAGCATTTAAAAAACCTTTTAAATTCACTGAAAAAAACATAGGTTTCACACCAGTTATAGTTAGCTGGAAATTTTACTGACATAAAACCATTGAAATTCCCACGTTATAGTTAGTTGGACTCACTATAACTTGCGCGCCTGCAATGCACTGCTGATGACGTCACATATTACATCACTCATGACATGGTCAGTGACATCACTCATGACATCACTGGTGACACCATCCTTGTGACAGACTGACAGACCTCCTTTCAGTGTAATGTAACCCTTGAAACACATATTCAAAAATAGAAACTAACATTTTCAAAAAATGGAGATACCCATACCAGTTACAACAACCAATTCAGTAATTCCACCATCTATATACACATCCACTCATTCAGCAACAGTTCTATATAGTCACTCATACATATACTCACTCATCATATGTAGTGATACACATATACATCCTGTTACAAACCGACAGTCATCCTACTAGATTAAAACATATGTAGTTACTCATAAAGACACTAGTGAGGCAGGCATTCACTCACTAACACACACATATACACACTCATCCACCCATACAGTCCTGCATATATACTGTCTTCAAAACACATACAAACAGTGAGTCAGTCACCAACCCATGCAGCCACTTATACACAAAGTGAAACACTGATAAATATATTTAAAAATTACTCGCTAATATATGTATTCACTAAGATACACTTAATAAGCCAGTTAACCAATCAATATTTTATTTAAAAAACATCCATTTACACACTTATTTAAACATTTATTCTTCCATCGACCTTTACAAATACATATATAAAACATATTTATTTTTCAGAAAGACACACATTCACTGGATGGTGTCATCAGTGATGTCATGAGTGATGTCACTGACCATGTCATGAGTGA
Source organism: Lissotriton vulgaris (assembly GCF_964263255.1). Classification (NCBI taxonomy): domain Eukaryota; kingdom Metazoa; phylum Chordata; class Amphibia; order Caudata; family Salamandridae; genus Lissotriton; species Lissotriton vulgaris. Next base: position 93,479 of record NW_028255634.1, read on the forward strand.
TGTAATATGTGACGTCATCAGCAGTGCATTGCAGGCGTGCAAGTTATAGTGAGTCCAACTAACTATAACGTGGGAATTTCAAAGGTTTTATGTCAATAAAATTTCCAGCTAACTATAACTGGTGTGAAACCTATGGTTTTTTCAGTGAATATATATATATATATATATATATATATATATTACCTACTGGCGATAGCCAGTAGGTATATATAGTTAGGATTTTTTTCCTATGGGATTTTTGAAAATTCTATGTCGAATAACTTTGGCTTATGAGGACAGAATTGGCTGAAATTTTCAGGAAAATGGAACATTTTGTTTCTGAGCAGCCCCTGAAAATTTGGGGGGTTTTCGTCAAGGGGGGGCCGAGAAAAAAGGGGGGTCCCAAAACGTGTTTTTCCCATGCAATTTTCCATAGGGCGGTTGGCCTCACTTTTAGCCTGAACGGCTGAATGGATTTACACCAAACTTGGCAAAATTGTAGGGACTGGTAGCCCGATGTGCCTTTGCTATGTCTCAAGATATAGGCTCCAGTGGTTTTTACGAAAATTAACTTTGAAAAATATAAATTGGGCTACATTGGGCTATATATATGTTGGAGCCCAAATGTAGCCCAATGTAGCCCAATGTAGCCCAATGTAGCCCAAAGATGGCCACCAGAGACAAAAAACCAAATGTAGCCCAAATATCAGCCAGATGTAGCCCAACTATAGCCCAATGACAGATTGTCCCAGAGTGTTCTAAAGAACAACTAGAGTGCTAACAGTCCTACTTATTACAAAGGTATGGCACACCTGAAGCCATCTTGATTGGAATAAAGTGGTAACTCTTAAAACATTTAATTTAAAAAGGAACAAAATGAGGGGGTTCATTTTGCCATAGAAAGTATGATTAGCGAATATATGACGAAATCCCGCATACCATCAGTCCGCAAAAAAAATCCCGCATGTACTATTAGGCCGCAAATTAAAATAACGAAAACTTTTAGAACGAATATGCCTTTAGCATACACTAAACAACTAAACTACCCTAAACCCTAAAACACTACCCCCAGCATGACCCTACACTACACAAACACTACAACACTACCCTAAACCCTAAAACACTACCCCCAGCATGACCCTACACTACGCAAACACTACAACACTACCCAAAACCCTAAAACACTACACCCCAGCATGACCCTACACTACGCAAATACTACAACACTACCCTAAACCCTAAAACACTACCCCCAGCATGACCCTACACTACGCAAACACTACAACACAACCCTAAACCCTAAAACACTACCCCCAGCATGACCCTACACTACGCAAACACTACAACACAACCCTAAACCCTAAAACACTACCCCCAGCATGACCCTACACTACGCAAACACTACAACACAACCCTAAACCCTAAAACACTACCCCCCAGCATGACCCTACACTACGCAAACACTACAACACTACCCTAAACCCTAAAACACTACCCCCAGCATGACCCTACACTACGCAAACACTACAACACTACCCAAAACCCTAAAACACTACCCCCAGCATGACCCTACACTACGCAAACACTACAACACTACCCTAAACCCTAAAACACTACCCCCAGCATGATCCTACACTACGCAAACACTACAACACTACCCTAAACCCTAAAACACTACCCCCAGCATGACCCTACACTACGCAAACACTACAACACTACCCTAAACCCTAAAACACTACCCCCAGCATGACCCTACACTACGCAAACACTACAACACTACCCTAAACCCTAAAACACTACCCCCAGCATGACCCTACACTACGCAAACACTACAACACTACCCTAAACCCTAAAACACTACCCTCAGCATGACCCTACACTACGCAAACACTACAACACTACCCTAAATCCTAAAACACTACCCCCAGCATGACCCTACACTACGCAAACACTACAACACTACCCAAAACCCTAAAACACTACACCCCAGCATGACCCTACACTACGCAAACACTACAACACTACCCTAAACCCTAAAACACTACCCCCAGCATGACCCTACACTACGCAAACACTACAACACTACCCAAAACCCTAAAACACTACACCCCAGCATGACCCTACACTACGCAAACACTACAACACTACCCTAAACCCTAAAACACTACCCCCAGCATGACCCTACACTACGCAAACACTACAACACTACCCTAAACCCTAAAACACTACCCCCAGCATGACCCTACACTACGCAAACACTACAACACTACCCTAAACCCTAAAACACTACCCCCAGCATGACCCCACACTACGCAAACACTACAACACTACCCTAAACCCTAAAACACTACCCCCAGCATGACCCTACACTACGCAAACACTACAACACTACCCAAAACCCTAAAACACTACCCCCCAGCATGACCCTACACTACGCAAACACTACAACACTACCCAAAACCCTAAAACACTACCCCCAGCATGACCCTACACTACGCAAACACTACAACACTACCCAAAACCCTAAAACACTACCCCCAGCATGACCCTACACTACGCAAACACTACAACACTATCCTAAACCCTAAAACACTACGCCCAGCATGACCCTACACTACGCAAACACTACAACACTACCCTAAACCCTAAAACACTAGCCCCAGCATGACCCTACACTACGCAAACACTACAACACAACCCTAAACCCTAAAACACTACCCCCAGCATGACCCTACACTACGCAAACACTACAACACTACCCTAAACCCTAAAACACTACCCCCAGCATGACCCTACACTAAACAACCACCACAACTCTACACTACACTAACACAACACTACACTACACAACACTACACTACACTACACAATCACTAACCCACGAAAAAATTAACACAAACCCACTTACCTCTCTCGTCATCGTGGTTTTCACAACGCAAATGCATTTACCATACATGCCTTTAAAACGTAATTCTTTGTAAAGGCATGCGCGATAAATGCACATGCGTTTTGAAAAAATGCGGGATAATGGTATGCGAGCTCAATGACCTTGCGGGATAATGGTATGCGGACTGAAAGTCTGCGGGATAAAAAATGCGGGAAAATGGCTGCAAACCATGATTAGCAGCAGACTTCCCTGGTGAGCACTAGCTTTACTACAGTGATCTAATGAGCAACTAGAGTGCTAACATTCAGAATTTATGGCAAATGTGTGACACATCTGAATGCCTTCTTGATAGAACCAAAGTAAACAAGCATTGAAAATGCAATAGATCTCGCCCTCGTTTAAGTTAAAGCCATTCTGTTTGTAATGAGGTGGCTTTTTAGCTTTGCTTTTATTAGTGTTTTTAAAACTTTCATGTAAATAACATGCATATGTATGCATATATGTATATGTATGCATGCATTTATATTTATATAGATATGCAGATTACATATGTTTATATATGTATATTACCTACTGGCGATAGCCAGTGGGTATATATAGTTAGGATTTTTTCTCTATGGGATTTCTGAAAATTCTATGTCTAATAACTTTGGCGTTTGTGGACGGAATTGGCTGAAATTTCCAGGAAAATGGCACATTATTTTTCTGAGCAGCCCCTGAAAATTTGGTGGGGTTTCGTCAAGGGGGGGCCGAGAACAAAGGGGGGTCCCAAAACGCGTTTTTCCCATTCATTTTTCCATAGGGCGGTTGGACTCACTTTTAGCTCGAACGGCTGAATAGATTTACATGAAACTTGGCAAAATTGTAGATATGGTTTGCCCGACGTGCCTTTGCTATGTCTCAATATATGTGCTCCAGTGGATTTTGAGAAATTAACGTTTAAAAAAAAATATATATCTGTGACAGCGCTCCGGTTAGCGCCCCGGTTCGCGTACCTGACGCGTAACGGAACTTCGCGAAGCGAATCTGATTGGCTCTCCGGTGTCTGTCAACATTCTAAACAAACCGGAGCGGCCGCCATCTTGTCTCTCGGTACGATCGAGAGACAAGATGTGGTGAAAAACGAAGGGGGAAATGAAGGAAAGGGGGCAAGGTAGACCACTCCTGACCCCCTAGGATTGATGAGGGGGATATTAAAGTGCCCCGCGGGGCAAAAAATTTTGCGATTTTACGCCGTAGAGGCGCGTCCCGGTACGCGAACCGGGCAGCTCACCGGGCAGCTAACCGGGCAGCTAACCGGCAGCGTAGCTGTCAACATTGTAAACAGTCCGGAGCGGCCGCCATCTTGTCTCTCGGTAGGTTCGAGAGACAAGATGTGGTGAAAAAAGAAGGGGGAAATGAAGGAAAGGGGGCAAGGTAAACCCCTCCTGACCCCCTAGGATTTATGAGGGGGATATTAAAGTCCCCCGCGATTTTTCGCGGTATAGGCGCTTCCCGGTACGCGAACCGGGCAGCTAACCGGCAGCGTAACGGGAGTCCGCCATCTTGTGTTTGTGGAGCGTCCGGTTTGCGTACCGGGTAGCGTCCCGGTAAGCGTAACAAGGGGAAAACCAAGAGAAACAGTAAAAAAAAAATTAAGGGAATAGATTTCCAGCAAACTTGGCAAAATTGTAGGGACTGTTTGTTTGATGTGCCTTTGCAAGGCCTCAAGATATGTGCATGTGTGGATTTTGTCTAATTAAGGTTAAAAAAATATATATACACGCTTACGTTACGGGTTTTGTTTGCGCTGCAGAACCGATACGTCACGGTTATGCGACGCGTCATGAGGCGTCTCACGTGGCTACGTGATACGTCACGTAATAAAGAATATATTTTACAGCTATAGATATTAGCTTTTAAAAAACCAATGAAATTCACTAAAAAAACCATAGGTTATAGACCATATATAGTTAGGAATTTGCATTTACAAAACCTTGAAAATTCACTGAAAAAACCATAGGTTAGAGACCATATATAGTTAGCTGGACATTTTATTGACAAAAAACCAATGAAATTCCATATATAGTTAGTTGCACTAACTATATATCGCGCACCCGCAATCCACTGCTGATGATGTCACATATTACATCATTCATGACATGGTCAGTGACATCACTGATGACATCACTGATGACATCTCAAATGACATCACTGATGACATCACTGATGACATCTCAAATGACATCAGTGATGACATCATGACACACCAATACCAGTTACTACATACGCACTCACTGATTCCTACGTCTACACACACATTCACTCATTCACCCATACAATCACTCATACATACAGTCACTCATTATTACACTATCATATGCACTCATACACCTATGCAGACACTCACACACTGCCACTCATCCATGGAGTTACTCACACACCTAGTCAGTCCTGTAAAGAATTAATCACACTTCCATTTCCTCATCTATACAGTTAAACACAGAACACCATACTTCAGTGACATCACTGATGACATCACTGATGACATCTCAAATGACATCACTGATGACATCTCAAATGACATCACTGATGACATCATGACACACCAATACCAGTTACTACATACGCACTCACTGATTCCTACGTCTACACACACATTCACTCATTCACCCATACAATCACTCATACATACAGTCACTCATTATTACAACACTATCATATGCACTCATACACCTAGTCAGTCCTGTGAAGAATCAATCACACTTCGATTTCCTCATCTATACAGTTAAACACAGAACACCATACTTTTCACACATATACTAACACATACTTACTCTCTTATACAATCACTGATACAAGTACACATTGATATGCACAGAGTCACACACCTCCCAGCCAGCCACACACACACACTCAGTCTTCCATACATCCACTCATTCTTCAATATGTAAAACATATTTAAACTTTACAAAAACACACAGACACTAGATGATGTCATCAGTGATGTCATTTGAGATGTCATCAGTGATGTCATCAGTGATGTCATTTGAGATGTCATCAGTGATGTCACTGACCATGTCATGAATGATGTAATATGTGACATCATCAGCAGTGGATTGCGGGTGCGCGATATATAGTTAGTGCAACTAACTATATATGGAATTTCATTGGTTTTTTGTCAATAAAATGTCCAGCTAACTATATATGGTCTCTAACCTATGGTTTTTTCAGTGAATATATATATAGTTAGGATTTTTTTCCTATGGGATTTCTGAAAATTCTATGTCGAATAACTTTGGCGTTTGTGGACGGAATTGGCTGAAATTTTCAGGAACATGGCACATTTTGTTTCTGAGCAGCCCCTGAAAATTTGGGGGGGTTTCGTCTGGGGGGGCCGAGAAAAAAGGGGGGTCCCAAAACACGTTTTTCCCATTCATTTTTCCATAGGGCGGTTGGACTCACTTTTAGCTCGAACGGCTGAATGGATTTACACGAAACTTGGCAAAATTGTAGATATGGTTTGCCCGACGTGCCTTTGCTATGTCTCAATATATGTGCTCCAGTGGATTTTGAGAAATTAACGTTCAAAAAAATATATATATCTGTGACAGCGTCCCGGTTAGCGCTCCGGTTCGCGTACCTGACGCGTAACGGAACTTCGCAAGGAGAAGCGAATTGGTTTCCCGGTGACTGTGAACATTCTAAACAGTCCGGAGCGGCCGCCATCTTGTGTTTCGGTAGGATTGAGACACAAGAGGTGGCAAAAACAAAGGGGGAAATGAGCATAAGGGGGCAGAGTACATCCTCCCTAACCCCCTAGGTTTGATGAGGGGGCTTTAAAAGGGCCCCGCGGGGCAAAAAAAAATAATTTTTATTATCGTTTTTTTTGCGGGGGGAGCGCCCGGTACGCGCACCGGGAAGCGGTCCGGGGAGCGTAATATATGGAAAAAAGAATGAAAGACTTTTCAAATATTGTATGTTTATTGATTGTTCTTTTTGTTGTATTTTGTTTTATTTTTTTTATTTAAGTAGCAACATGTAGGTACCAATGCAGAGTCTAAAAATAAATAAACACCGTCTCCTTTGCAGATATCTTGCATGTTGTTTCAGAAGTTATTGTGGTATATGGAATTCATAACATAGTCTGTCAGGAAAGCAGAAAAAACATGGAGGCAGGAGATGATAAAGAGATGTTAAATACACATTGGAGATAATATAGTGGGAGAAAGGAAGTAACTATGAGCAAACTTACTATGTAACACAAAATAGTTGCACAGTATATTTTTAGTCTCACTTTATATTTTATCTTTTTGGGTACTATTTCATAATTTTCATATTAAAAAGAATAATGTCTCAAACAATTTTAACTTTTAAAATTTAAATGTATTGTTCTGATTTTTCAAAATCTAAGAGAATTTGTAACATTAAATCATCAGGTATGTCCTCCTTTTCATTCCAAGAATCACATTCTTCAGCACATTTTATTAATTCTTGGTCTAATGTTTCATCCATAAAGTCTACTTCTTCTTTTTCTTCGTTAGGATTGTTTTCAATCTTAATTTGAAATGAAATTGTATTTTCCTTTTGCTGTGCTTCCATTTTCTTGCTGTAAATTGCATTAAAAATAAATATATCAGTGGAGATAGGGCACTGTTGGGTTTAAGTTCAGACAGGTACTTGTGAGTTTTTAACAGTAAAGTTATCTTTGGGCAGTGCATGGTTTCAGGCAGGAAGTAGAACTATTAAAAAGTGCCTGTGATGAAGCCTAAGTAAATTCATAATTATACCACAGAAGCCTAACTCAATCAATAATTTAAATAATTAAGTCTTTCTCAATGACTAACTCTTATAGAGGGACAGTATGTAACTATCTGAAAACGTTTTCCTAAATTAATTTAAAGTGCATAACATAGTTCTCCTTTCAAATTTTTTAAATTATATCTTACCTTTGAAAAAGAAGTTAAAGTTGTCAGTGAATATGCTCTTGAAATGTACTTCAGGAATTAGTAGTCAAAATGGCTGTGTTTCTCTCTCTTTCTTTATATATATTCAGGTACATAACCAATCAAATGTCTTGAAATAATAGTAGAAAATGAAAGTAACATTTTAATTGGTTGTCAATTCTAACACTTCATATGTGTTTTTGTCATGTAATTTACCTCAGGATATTTAGTCAGGCCTACAGCATAATTTTCTCAATGGAATTCCATCAAATTTGGGTAAATGGTAGGAACTGCTATGTAGTTGGGCATATTCTATATTTGATGAAAGTGTCTCCAGTGGTTTTTCTGTAAATTACTTTCCCACCTTTTTTTAGCGAGCGCTCACCGGTGCGCGCCCCGGTACGCGTACCGGCAGCGTTACGGGAGTCCTCCATTTTGTGTATCGGTAGAATTGAGACACAAGATGGAGGGGAAACAATGTTCGGAATGGGTAGAAGGGGGCACAGTAGACACTTCCTGACCCTCTAGGTTTTCTGAGGGGGGCTTAGGACGCTCATATAGGCAAAAAAAAACAATCGCGTGGGGAGCGCCCAGTACGCGCACCGGTAAGCGAACCGGGGAGCGTACTTTGGTGAAAAATAGTGAAAAAAGTTAGAAAAAGATAAACGTTTTGAATGATCAGAGGTAGGGTAGCTCTGAAAAGAGCTATTGGGTTCTGTGGCTAATTTAGGTACCTACAAGTAGGTTCCAATGCACAGTTTTAAATTCAGGAGGAATATTCTATTCCCCTCATCGGAGAAGTGCACACCATCTCCTCTGTAGATGTCTTGCATGTTGTAACGCAAGTTATTGTTGTATATTAAACCCATTCTAAAGTCTCTCATGTAAGCAGAAACAGATTTATTCACATGTTTCCGTGCTTTCTCAAATTGTGGACAAAATTGGTTGGACCAGTTCCATTTCTGTCTTTGGCATATATTGGAATATACCAAGGCATTTTGGGGAAAAAGTGTCATCAATTGATGAAAGGTGTCCTTTAAAAGCATTTCCAGACCAACCCCAGTCATAGTGCCCAAATCATTTCCACCACAGTGCACTATTAAGAGGTCAGGGTTTTGCAGATGCATAAAAAAATTATATTAAAAAGATATAAAATATATTTTTCCTTTAAAAGAAGAATACATTTTACAGCTTTTGATATTTGCTATTAAAAAACCATTGAAATTTACTGAAAAAACCATAGGTTATAGACCATATATAGTTAGGAATTAGCATTTACAAAACCTTGAAAATTCACTGAAAAAACCATAGGTTATAGACCATATATAGTTAGGGATTAGCATTTACAAAACCTTATTTTACTCACACAAAACCATTGAAATTCGCATATATAGTTAGTTGCACTAACTATATATCGCGCACCCGCAATCCACTGCTGATGATGTCACATATTACATCATTCATGACATGGTCAGTGACATCACTGATGACATCACTGATGACATCATCCAGTGACTGTATGTTTCTGTAAAGTTAAAATATGTCTTATATATTGCAGAATGAGTGGATGTATAAGTGTCTGGATGAAGGATTTAGTAGGTGCATGACTGACTGTATGAGAGAGTGATTAAATGTGTCTCACTGAGAGCATGGGTTAGTGATTAAACTGTCTTAATTTATGCATCATTATATCTGTTGTTCTGTAAAGTGCTGCATGTGTTGATCAGTAGCTATATGAGTAACTATATGGGTTATTGATTGGTTGCCCAAGTATTTGTATGGGAGAGTGAGTGTGTGTGTGGGTGGCTGGGAGGTGTGTGACTCTGTGCATAGATGTGTGAACACTTGATTCACTAGATGTATGGGTTCAAAACTGCATGTGGAAACAGCTGTATGGGTGGTTGACTGTGTGCATGAGTGTATTGGTGAGTAAATGGATATCTCAGTGCTACATGTCAAAGTAAGTACATATGTAAAACACAGTACATGTGAGAGTTGACATATATAAATTACTGTGTATAAGAGCCAGTGAATGTGTGAGTGGCTGCATGGATCATTGAAAACTTGTATCAGTGATTGTACAAGAGAGTAAATATGTGTTAGAATATGTTTGAATAAGTAAGGTGTGTATAACTGTATAGTTGAGGAAATGGAGGTGTGATTGATTCTTTGCATGACTGACTAGGTGTATGAGTAACTCCATGGATGAGTGACAATCTGTGAGTGTCTGTTTACACTGAGTGTATCTAAGGTTATATTAGAGTCTGAAGAGGTTCATCGTATTATCACATGAATGATGTCATCAGTGATGTTGTCAGTGATGTCATTTGAGTTGTCATCAGTGATGTCATCAGTGATGTCACTGACCATGTCATGAATGATGTAATATGTGACATCATCAGCAGTGGATTGCGGTGCGGGATATATAGTTAGTGCAACTAACTATATATGCGAATTTCAATGGTTTTGTGTGAGTAAAATAAGGTTTTGTAAATGCTAATCCCTAACTATATATGGTCTATAACCTATGGTTTTTTCAGTGAATATATATATATATATTATATATATATATATATATATATATATATATATATATATATATATATATATATATATATATATATATATATATATATATATATATATATATATATATATATATATATATATATATATATATATATATATATATATATATATATATATATATATATATATATATATATATATATATATATATATATCAATGAAAAAACCATTGGTTTTAGGCCATATATAGTTAGGGATTTGCATTTAGAAAACCTTATTTTACTCGCATAAAACTATTGAAATTCCATATATAGTTATAAGCGCTAACTATATATCGCGCACCCGCAATCCACTGCTGATGATGTCACATATTACATCATTCATGACATGGTTAGTGACATCACTGATGACATCACTGATGACATCTCAAATGACATCACTGATGACATCACTGATTACAACATCCAGTGACTGTATGTTTCTGTAAAGTTAAAATATGTTTTACATATTGAAGAATGAGTGGATGTATAAGTGTCTGGATGAAGGATTTAGTAGGTGCAAGACTGACTGTATGAGTGAGTGATTAAATGTGTCTCACTGAGTGCATGGGTTAGTGACTAAACTGTTTTAATTTGTGCATCATTATATCTGTTGTTCTACAAACTGCTGCATATGTTGATCAGTAGCTATATGAGTAACTGTATGGGTTATTGATTGGTTGTCCAAGTATTTGTATGGGAAACTGAGTGTGTGTGTATGGGTGGCTGGGAGGTGTGTGACTCTGTACATAGATGTGTGAGTAGTTGATTCACTATATGTATAGATTCAAAACTGCATGTGGAAACAGCTGTATGGGCGGTTGACTGTGCATGAGTGTATTAGTGAGTGAATGGATATCTCAGTGCTACATGTCAAATTAAGTACATATGTAAAACACAGTACATGTGAGAGTTGACATCTATAAATAACTGTGCATAAGAGCTAGTAAATGTGTGAGTGGCTGTATGGATCATTGTGAACATGTATCAGAGATTGTATAAGAGAGTAAAGTAAATATTTGTTAGTATATGTTTGAATAAGTAAGGTGTGTATAACTGTATAGTTGAGAAAATGGAGGTGTGATTGATTTTTGGCATAACTGACTAGGTGTGTGAGTAACTCCATGGATGAGTGACTGTCTGTTTACACTGATTGTATCTAAGGTTATATTAGAGTCTGAAGAGGTTCATGGTATTATCACATGAATGATATCATCAGTGATGTGATCAGTCATGTCAAATGAGATGTTATCAGTGATGTCATCAGTGATGTCATTTGAGATGTCATCAGTGATGTCATCAGTGATGTCACTAACCATGTCATGAATGATGTAATATGTGACATCATCAGCAGTGGATTGCTGGTGCGCGATATATAGTTAGCGCTTATAACTATATATGGAATTTCAATGGTTTTATGCGAGTAAAATAAGGTTTTCTAAATGCAAATCCCTAACTATATATGGCCTAAAACCAATGGTTTTTTCATTGAATTTTCAAGGTTTTGTAAATGCAAATTCCTAACTATATATGGAGTATAACCTATGGTTTTTTCTGTGAATTTCAATGGTTTTTTAATAGCAAATATCAAAAGCTGTCAAATGTCAAGTACGTGATAGGTAAAAACGTTTTCGTGTTTATGCACGCTGATGTGCTTTGAACGCTGCCCCCTCCCCACTCCCCTCTTTTCTCTTAGTAGTACTCTCTCTTTGCAGATAGTGAACGGTAGTTAACTCAGACCTTTACCCCTGTTGTAATCCGTCGTACCTGCTTGTCTCTCCATTTGATTAATTATTATCCAAGCATTTACTGTTTTACAATTGGTTCTCTTTGGATCATTCTCTATTTACAAACAAGCACAAAGTCGCAATACTCTGTTTAGTCTTTGCAGATAGTGAAAAATCGTGTAAAAAAATAAAAGTAATCGAGCAAAATCAGTAGACCACTAATTCGATCTCTTTTTGACCTCGGTAAAATACAAACATTAGGAATAACCCTTCATGAGAAATACGAAAATAGTGAAATGAATTGAGCTCCACACCATGAGGGCTGCAAAACAGCTCGACTCCGCCACCCACACCGCCCAAAATAACGGCAAACCCTATGCAAATATTATAAATATACACAACACACCACCAAAGAAACAGAGTAAAACATTTTATTAAATAACTATTTACAGAACTATTTTATACTTTTTATTGCCCGATCCGGCTAGCTCAATCGATCGAGCATGAAAGTCATGCACTGATAACAAGCGTTGAGAGTTTGTAGAATGATGGCTTCAGATTTTCCACATACGGTGTAGTGGCGCGAACTGGCAGGGGGCGTTTGGATTCTACCCCTTCTCCAAATAAGATTTTCATACGTGAATGTTCGTTCATGCTTTTTGTCCCTGAGTTGCTTCCATGTCACTGCCTTACATAAATGGCATAAGTCCTGGTTGTTGAGTGCCATACTTCAGAGTTCTAAGCAGCTCTTGTAACACTGTTTAAACCTTATTTGCACCTGCTGCAGCTTCACTATTCAAAGTAAGTGGGGTCCATTTGTGGACCTGACTGCATTGGAAAACAATGTGATACGGTGCCTCCCTAAACCGCTTGACGGAGGCCCCCGAGGGGCGGTGAGATGGCGCGGACTGAGAGGGGGCGCTTGGCTCCTGCCCCCTCCCCAAGTCGTGTTGCCCTGGTGAGGCCTGAGATCGCCCCCGGCATAGGCGGCCGGCTCCCGGGGTCCGGCGGAATTTTTTCCCTTTTGAAGAATCTTTCATTCTGGACCTTGTCCCACAATCCGTTTCACCTGAAGACACGCTGTCGTAGGGCGCCCCTTTACCGTTTTAGTTGCCATTCCGCCCGCTTTTGGTACTCTGTGCCTCTTCCGCCATTCAGCTGTTTACCGCTCGCTCTTGCGACTACAACGTCTCGCTCACCATGTAGTTGAGTTGCTCCCGCTCTTAAGATTTGACCGAACTTTTTGGACTGCTGAAAGCGGTGGAATTCCGACCGCTGGTTGGTGGAGACATTTTGACTATATTCTGCACCTGCATTGTCGCGTAATGCGTCATATGACGCGACGCGTTAGCGCACCCGGAAGTGCTCCGGTGCGCAAGGCGCAGCTTCCCGGAAACGATCCAGAGCGCGCCGCGCAGCGCGTAACGTAAGCATAACAGGTCATGTGACTTTTCATTGGTTCATTTTACTTTTCTTTTCCTAATTATGTAAGACTAGGTCATGTGACCTAAAAATAACACTTTTCATTGGATTAAAACATTTTTTTTCCCCAAACGATGAAAGCCCCACCTTGTTTCTGGATGTTTCAGACTGAAGCTGGCGTCACCATGAGAGCACCACCATCTCGTAGCTCCGTCGTGGCCATTCCGCAAGCAATCATGGCAGCCGCTCCCCACCGGAAGCCTGCGGGAGTCGAGGGCCCCCAAGACTTTTGTACAATCTTCAAGGCTGAGGGGACGCTTTCGAGAATGGAACCCAAGCCCTGGCAGACAAGCGTCCGAGTTCCAAGGTGTCCCAGGGCCATTTTACTGGACCAGGCCCAAATCCGAAGAGCCGGCCGCCATTTTAAGAGTCCTGTGGCAGCCGCCTATCGCTGCACCGCAAGAGTGGGAGCAACTCAACTACATGGTGAGCGAGACGCTGTAGCCGTAAGAGCGGGCGCTAAACAGCTGAATGGCGGAAAAGGCACAGTGTAGCAAAAGCGGGCGGAATGGCGACTGAAACGATAAAGGGGCGCCCCTCTACAGCAGACAAGCCTCCGCCATGTGCTTCAAAACTGCATATGTATCTCGTGATATCAAGGTTGGGCAACCAGTACAGAACAAGCAGTTACGAGTCCCATTTACACCGGCGCCATTTTGGGCGCGGCCGGGCAGGTCCAGGATCTACTGAAACATAAAAAATGAGGCTGACGTCTCTGAAGCAGTTGACGAACAGCAGGACATAGCAAATAAACATGAACTCTCTAAAGCTGTTAACTCACTGCAGAACAAAACAAGTGAACCTGAAATCTCTGGAATAATTGTCGCTCAAAAGAACAACACACAAAACTCTGTAGAGCCTGAAGAAAAAAAAACAGAAGGGCACTGTAGTTTCAGACACACTTAACACTAATGACTAAACAAAGATATCGTCTGTTTATAAAGCAGTTATCATCTTGACAGAATTGACAAAGAAGTGTACAGACACCAATGCATCAGCATTCTCGGAGATAACATCTTAAGGAACAAAGAAAGACCTGTTCACTCTTGACACCCCAGGTGCTGTGTATATTGCACTATAGTGCTGCATCGCGAAAACGGGCAACCCTATTGATGTGGATTTTTCATTATTGATTATTGTAAAGAAATGGCGACTCCCCCCTTTAGCAGATTAGCTAAATGTTTGCGTAATTTAGGCATAAAAGTTATATTATTGTTGTTGTTGTTGTTATCGTTATAGTTCTGGTTAATTTCAAAAAATGGTTAAATATATTTACAGTTTTTGTTGCGTTCGTTATATTTAAATATTAATAAAGTTTTAAAATGTAACTGTCTTGGAGTACTATATTTTTTTAAAAAATCGGGTGAATGGGGCCTTGAATCGGGTTATTGTCATGTGTGGGCTTTGCAAGTGTACTGCTACAAGATCGGACATTTCAAACTCAAATGCACGTTCTTTTTCTTACCTTTCCGAAGCATGGAGCGCAATCGCAGGCAGAGAAAGGGTGATGCACGTGTTGAACACTGCCTGGCCTGCAAATTGCTGGTAGTGCCCCCCCGCCCGCTCCTGAAAGAGGGCACACACACACCGCCGCCCCGAGTACTTCACAAATCTTTAAAAGACCATGCGCTTGTTCAATGGGAAGTGGATAACATGGCTAAGAGCATTTGCTGACTAATGCATGAATATCGCTGACTTTTCAGCGATATTCATGCATTGCGGCCGTTTTTTATCGCATTTGCGATAAACCTTGCTAATAGCAAGGTTTATGTGCGATAAAATTCGCCGAAGTGCGGCGATAATTATTGTCTCTAAACAAGTTAGAGACAAAAATTACCGCTAGTTGTTGGTAATATGCCCCCGGGTTTTTCCTTGCAGGAATCAGGAAGCGAAAGACTAGCACTGAAATCAGTAGTCTCACACCTGAATCGGGAGGGTTGGCATGTCTGGATACTCTACAGCTGGGGCCATAAACTACATCCGCAGGGCTAGGTGATAGCCTAGGTCCGGCCTGGACAATCGGACACAGAGGAAGAGGAGTGTCAGAGGGTGCGGTAGTGAATAGGGTGAAAGGGAGGTGTCGAGCGGGCACAGGGTGTGATTCTCAGAGAAGAGCAGCGCAGATGGGGGAAGTATATGGCCCATGCATGAGAGAGAGAGCGGGGGTGACCATTGCGTGGGGGAGATGCGTGCGAGGGTGGGGAGCCATGCTGAGAATCGGCGGCGTGCAGAGAGTGGCCCTGGTCAAGGCATCTAAAATGGCTGCCGTGCACGACAAAATTGTGGCATTGGACAAAAACGCAAGATGGCGCAGACAATGTTTATCAATAAGGATTCATTTATAACAAAATATTTACTCGCAGTGACAAAATGGTGTTCAACACTTCCAGATTTCCATCGAATCGAACGTTAACAAACGTCACGCAGCAAAAAAATAAAAAAAAAAAAAAGCTCACGCACAGAGCAGTTTTTAGCCATGTTATCCAATGGAAGGTGGATAACATGGCTAAGAGCATTTGCTGGATAATGCATGAATATCGCTGACTTTTCAACGATATTCATGCATTGTGGCCGATGTGCGGCGAAAATTTTTGTCTCTAAACAATTAAAACGAAGCACAAAATGGCGAATTCCCGTTTCGCTACCAGTTTGCGGCCCAGTTCGCGGCCCGTGAAGCGCTTCTACCGTGAAAAATCATTTTTTTTTTATTTTCCCCACGGGACCCTTTAATAACCCCAACAACATTCCTAGGGGGTCAAGAGGGGTATACCTTGCCCCCTTTCAATAAATTCCCCCTTCGTTTTTCACCTCTTCTTCTCTCTCGATCCTACCGAGAGATAAGATGGCGGCCGCTCCGGACTGTTTAGAATGTTGACAGACACCGGAGAGCCAATCAGCTTTCTGTTATCCAATGGAAGGTGGATAACATGGCTAAGAGCATTTGCTGGATAATGCATGAATATCGCGGACTTTTCAACGATATTCATGCATTGTGGCCGATGTGCGGCGAAAATTTTTGTCTCTAAACAATTAAAACGAAGCACAAAATGGCGAATTCCCGTTTCGCTACCAGTTTGCGGCCCAGTTCGCGGCCCGTTAGGCGCTTCTACCGTGAAAAATCATTTTTTTTTAATTTTCCCCACGGGACCCTTTAATAACCCCAACAACATTCCTAGGGGGTCAAGAGGGGTATACCTTGCCCCCTTTCAATAAATTCCCCCTTCGTTTTTCACCTCTTCTTCTCTCTCGATCCTACCGAGAGATAAGATGGCGGCCGCTCCGGACTGTTTAGAATGTTGACAGACACCGGAGAGCCAATCAGCTTTCTGTTATCCAATGGAAGGTGGATAACATGGCTAAGAGCATTTGCTGGATAATGCATGAATATCGCGGACTTTTCAACGATATTCATGCATTGTGGCCGATGTGCGGCGAAAATTTTTGTCTCTAAACAATTAAAACGAAGCACAAAATGGCGAATTCCCGTTTCGCTACCAGTTTGCGGCCCAGTTCGCGGCCCGTGAAGCGCTTCTACCGTGAAAAATCATTTTTTTTTTATTTTCCCCACGGGACCCTTTAATAACCCCAACAACATTCCTAGGGGGTCAAGAGGGGTATACCTTGCCCCCTTTCAATAAATTCCCCCTTCATTTTTCACCTCTTCTTCTCTCTCGATCCTACCGAGAGATAAGATGGCGCCCGCTCCGGACTGTTTAGAATGTTGACAGACACCGGAGAGCCAATCAGCTTTCTGTTATCCAATGGAAGGTGGATAACATGGCTAAGAGCATTTGCTGGATAATGCATGAATATCGCTGACTTTTCAACGATATTCATGCATTGTGGCCGATGTGCGGCGATAATTTTTGTCTCTAAACAATTAAAACGAAGCACAAAATGGCGAATTCCCGTTTCGCTACCAGTTTGCGGCCCAGTTCGCGGCCCGGGAAACGCTTCTACCGTGAAAAATAATTTTTTTTTTATTTTCCCCACGGGACCCTTTAATAACCCCAACAACAATCCTAGGGGGTCAAGAGGGGTATACCTTGCACCCTTTCAATAAATTCCCCCTTCGTTTTTCACCTCTTCTCTCTCGATCCTACCGAGAGATAAGATGGCGGCCGCTCCGGACTGTTTAGAATGTTGACAGACACCGGAGAGCCAATCAGCTTTCTGCGCGCAAAGTTCCGTTTCGCGAAAAGTAAGCGGACCGGATCGCTGCCCGGAGCGCTGTTACAGATATATATCTTGTTTTGAACGTTAATTTCTCAAAAACTACTGGAGCACATATATTGAGACCTAGCAAAGGCACATCGGGCTAACAGTCCCTACAATTTTGCCAAGTTTCGTGCAAATCCATTCAGCCGTTCGAGCTAAAAGTGAGTCCAACCGCCCTATGGAAAAATGAATGGGAAAAACGCGTTTTGGGACCCCCCTTTTTTCTCAGCCCCCCCTTGACGAAACTCCACCAAATTTCCAGGGGCTGCTCAGAAACAAAATGTGCCATTTTCCTGAAAATGTCAGCCGATTCCGTCCTCAAACGCCAAAGTTATTAGACATAGAATTTTCAAAAATCCCATAGGGAATTAATCCTAACTATATATACCTACTGGCGATAGCCAGTAGGTAATATATATATTATCTACTGGCATTCGCCAGTAGGTAGTTATAGTTAGGACCTAGTTTCCTTAGGAAAAGCATTTTTTTGACTTGGCTATAACTTTGGCGTTGTTTGACCAATCTGCATGAAATTTTGCCAAAAAAGTGTCACAGTGGGTA